>NW_026887305.1:0-11529 GCF_032173495.1 Musca vetustissima
CTGTTATTTCCCCTAATGTTACTAATATTGGAACTGGACCATCCTCTTCAAACCAATTGCTTGTTGTAGCTCCACGTAAAACCGTGTTTATATCTAAGCTTCACCCTAACACCTCCACTGATAATATCCGTGACTATGTAAGATCTAAAATAAACGATTTATCCGATAGTGATTTAAACATCTTTAAATTCAGTTCATCTCAACCTAGTGATATTGTTTCATTTAAAATAATAGTTCCTAACAAATTTTTAAATTTTATAGTAACCAATTTGTTTTGGCCCGATGGTGTCTTGGTAAAAGAGTTTGTTTTCAGGGAACGTCCATACATTCCTAGAACTGTGAATATTCCACCTGCTTCAAAAAACTAAATATTGTTTTACCTATTCTATATCAAAATGTTAGAGGCATAAACCTGATGTACTCGATACAGAGGTATTTCCGATAATTATCAAGTCTTTGGGAAAGATAGAACATCTAAAAAAGGAGGAGGAGTTCTTATTGCAGTTCATAACACGATTCCTTCTGAATTTGTTGAAGTTTCAGTTGATCAGGATATTGAATTTGTCTCTGCAAAATTGACATTTCTTGGTAACTCTATATTCTTATCTTGTTCTTACATTCCACCTAATTCAGGAGTTGAAATATATTTAAATCACGCTAATTTAATTGCAAAAGTGTCTTCGTTACTTAATAACAATTCTTCTTGAATTTGCATGGGAGATTTCAACCTTCCAGGTGATGCTTGGATCACGGGCGATAATATATTGGATTATGTTCCCTCGACTTATCCAATTGTATTCGAAGCTTTTTGGGATAAAATTTTTGAACTCTGCCTTTACCAGGTAAATGACGTATTGAATGTTAAAGAGAAACTATTAGATTTAGTATCTTCGTCTACGTTAAATATCTCAATCTTTAGAGGCTCTCCATATGTAATTCCTGAAGACAGTTATCATCCTACACTCACTGTGAATTTAGAATTGAAGAATTATTCTTCTAACACTATGCCCGCAAAAACTTCAATTATCAGACGTAACTTTGCTAAAACTAATATTGTGCAACTACGTTATTCATTGTTTTCAACTATATGGGATCTAAGTGGTGACATCGATTCGTGTGTATCAAGATTTTACGAACTACTAAATACTTCTCTAAATAATTATGTTCCTACTGTAAACAAATTGAATGATCAGAGTCCTCCCTGGTTTACCCCGACTCTTAAGCGTTTACGCAATATAAAAAGTAGATTATTTAAAAAAATTTAAAAATTCAAATACTGCTCTTAATTATGCAAAGTATTCATTGGCGAGGAGCCGATATAATTCTGAAAATTCTAGATGTTATTCTCAGCATTTAACACAGATACGATTAAACTTATTGAATAATCCTAAATGCTTTTTTTAATTCGTAAATTCCAAGAGAAGTTGTGCTCTTCTCTTGGAATTTACGAATTAAAATTTCCTAGCTGATTAAACTTGGAAGTAAAGAATCATCAGACAATTCAGAAATTGCATATCTATTTGCTGACTTTTTTCAATCTTTATATACTCAAAATGCATTTAGTGGTCAATATAATTTTGAAATTGATAAATTAAATCATTTTCCTCGTTTCTGCTTAACTGAAGATGAAGTTTATTCTGGGTTAAAGGCATTACGTTCCTCATTTCCCTCCGGTCCTGACGGAGTTCCAACCTACATTTTGAAATCTTGTGCTTATGAATTATTTTTACCCCTTACAAAAATATTTAACTGTTCCTTAAATACAGGTTATTTTCCTCATTTCTGGAGGTCGAGCTATGTTATCCCCCTTCATAAATCTGGTAATAGATGTTTTATAGATAATTATAGATGTATTGCGAAGTTAAGTGCCATATTAGTTTCACGAAGAATATCACATTTTATAAAAAGTATTATTTCCCCTTTTAAACACGTTTTTATAAAAAGCAGATCTACTACTTCCAATCTTCTTGAATTTGTTTGTCATGTTCATAATGGCTTCGCAAATAAACAACAGACTGATGTTATTTATACAGACTTCAGTAAAGATTTCGATACTGTAGTTCAAAAGCTATTGCTCCATAAACTTAATGTTATAGGGTTCCCGTCAATTCCTTTAAGCTGGATTTCATCCTATTTAAAGGATCGTACCCAAAATGTTTTGTTCAGAGATTACTTTTCTAAAGATATTGTTGTTTCCTCTGGAGTTCCGCAAGGAAGTCATTTGGGTCCGTTATTGTTTGTTCTTTATATAAATGATCTTCCGAATTCCATTCTTTATTCCAAAATACTAATGTATGCAGATGATGTCAAGCTGTTTTCGCATACAAATACACGTAATTCAGTTTATTTACAGTACGATTTACACTCACTCTTTAACTGGTGCAGTGCAAATGGAATGTCTCTTAATTTTAAAAAAATGTAAGTAATTTTCCTTATTCAGATCACATCCAATACAATCCGACTACTTTGTAGGGTCATACAATCTGGACAATGTTGATTCATTCTCTGATTTTGGCGTCATCTTAGATCCTAAACTAAGGTTTCATCTTCATATCGATTCTTGTGTTAATAAAGCCAAGTCTTTATTAGGATTCATTAAACGCTGGTCTAAAGAGTTTGATGACCCTTATGTTACTAAAAGATTATTTGTTAGTATTGCCCGACCAGTTCTAGAATATGGTTGCATTCTTTGGAGTCCGTTTTATACATGTCACTGTGATAAAATTGAGTCAGTTCAAGTTCAGTTTTTAATCTTTGCCTTGCGTGGCCTAAATTGGAACCCATCGGAATTACTTCCACCTTATAAAAGTCGCTTATTGTTAATTAATCTTCCAACACTTGAAAAAAGAAGTTTCATGGTTAGACCATTATTTATTAATAAATTAACACGTGGTCTGATTGATTCACCTTTTCTTTTTAACGTTCCTTCTCGAAGAACACGTAATTTTGAACCGCTGAAATTGTCCATCGCGAGAACTAATTTTGAACTAAACAACCCAATGAGGCCCTTATGTTTAATATATAATAGCATAAGTAATGTTATATGCCTAAGTAGACCATTGCATGCTATCAAGAATTCTATACTGGGCTTGGAAACAGTAGACCCTGAAATTTGAGCAGCAGTTGTCAAATTTTATATTGTAGCTTTTGTTTACTGTTGTCTGTTTAATGTATGTTAATGCAATATCTGTTTAATGTATCTAATTCTATTACTAATTGCCGGCTGATGATCTATCTGTAGCCGGTATTGTTAAACCACTACTAACCCGCCTTAGTCCGGTCTTTGGTGTGTACGTGCTCCCTGCGTATAGGGAGGTAGCCCCCTCGGTCGGCAGGGGCGGGTGTGAGAGGCGTGGGAACGAACGAAAAAAAATAAAATGTAAAATACATTCCATAAAAGTTCATGTATGTCGATTGACATATTTTCATTAAATTTAACAAAATGTAGGAATGGGTTACGAAACCACTCAACATTACGCACTCAGATGTCTGCATTACGCATTCTAGTAATTGAACATGACGACATTCCAAAGACATTGAACGACTTACAGAACGCCGACGAAAAGATTAACAAAAGCTCAAACAAACGCAAACGGACAAGAGACTGGATCAGTCGCTGAGTAGAAATTGAAGTGTCAACACGAAGTTAAAATATAGAAGTTAAAGTTACTTGTGAAGAATATTTTTTAAGTTTTATTTAATTTTTATTACCTCTCATTAATTTAATCTAATAAACTATTGTTACAAAAAGACATTCAACAAAGTGTTTTATTAAATGAAGAAAATTCAAATGAGAGTGTATGTAAATAAACGAACAAGGCAAAGAGATTTTTAAAAATTATAACTGAAAGACAAAAAAGCATAAGTAAAAAAACATTGAAGTGCTATGTAAACAACATTCTGCGAAGATATTAATGATCAAAGTGAAGCATAATTTGAAAAGAGTTTCTGATGTAATGGCGGAATGATCATTAGAAGAACATAGACTTAATGACATCAATAAGCAGGCAGACCTAAGGTACACTTGAACAACAACAATAAAAACTGATCTGGTGATTTCAATAACAACAATAAAAACAGCTTGTGTGTCTCCCAACAACACTTGTGTGCGAGGAAAAGTGTGCTGTTAGGTGGTCCAAAAAAAGCACCAACTACAAGCAGGTAGTGATTTCAATAACAACAACATCCTAACAACAACGCTTGTGTGCGAGAAAAACGGTACTGTGATGTGATCCAAGAAATCAACAACAAGCAGGCAGAATTTCCACAAGACAATAAGACATTTCACCCCTCCAATTTGGAGACGAAGTGTCCTAGAAAAACGGAGCAGGCAACAATTAATGGACAAGTAACGGTCGAGTACAGCAAAATTTTGTATTTATGTATAAAGCTATTATGAGTTAATGCGTTATTATTTTGTATTTTTAGAAGAATGTTTTGCGTAGAAGAAAAAGGGTACTAATGTTTATTGTTTTTGCAAAACAAATGTCGAAGCTTAGGTAGATTGATAATGTTATTGTTCTTGTAATTTAACGGCAGCATAGAAGTAACGTAACTATAAAATTTAAGAAGGCTGATGCAAGTGTGCTTTTTTTGGTAAAATAACGGCTGAGTTGAAGCAAAAGAAATTTATTGTTGGTTTGTAAGTTATTGCTTTGACGAAATAGTTTTGAATAATTTTTGGATGTCAACATTTTAGACTTAATTTGAATTTGATTTATAAAAATAATAATCTTTAGAATAAGTATTTAAAGTGTATAAAATATAGATATATACTTTTGTTTTGTAAAGCGGCTGAACACTATTAGAGTATTAAAATGGACAAGAAAGACATAGAAGCACTGAGTGTAGAAGGACTTAAAAATAAATTGGATGAAAAGTCATAGAAGCACTGAGTGTAGAAGGACTTAAAAATAAATTGGATGAATTAAATTTGTCAAAAACGGGGAATAAGAGTGAGTTGCAGGCCCGTCTTTTAGAACATTACGGTCATTCCACACCTGAAGATGGCAGATCTGAATATGGGGAAGCGACCTCGGTATTGGGATATACAAAATTCTTTACTTTAAGGGATTTCAGGCAACCACTGTAGATGACCTTAAAGACAAAATCAAGATTTATGAAAGAATGTACTCTAAAGAAGTTTCATCCAGTTCAAGAGTAGTCCAAGAAAATAAGAGCGATAATTCTTTGAAGAAACCGATTGTCCGTTGCTTTAAATGCGGGGAAAAGGGACATATTGAAAATCAATTCAAAGTCTCTGCAACTAAATGCAAGGTTTAGGACACAAATCAAGGGTTTAGGACACAAATCGTTTGAGTGTAAAGATGAAATAAAACCAAATGTGAAAGGAGAATATTCCAATTCTGAGAAAAAAGATAGTGTTCATACAGTGTACGATAGTACTCTTCGGTCTTCCCGTAGAGTTTTTAAATAAGTCCAAATACTCGATACTACATTTTCCGCTCTAATAGACACGGGAAGTAACGTAACCTAAGTTAGAAGCGATGTGCTTAAGTTAAATTTAAAAGTGGAATAGGTGGAAAAAGTATTGGTACATTAGGGAATTTTAAAACGAGAGCATGGATTGATAATTGTGAAGTCGACATTATATTCCACATTGTTGAAAAACCAGATTTAAAACCGCGATAATAGGCAACGACATTCTGGAGAATTTAGATATGGTTATTGACTCAAATGTGCTTAGGTTTTTAAATAGAGGATGTACCACAGAATCAGTTAAGGATGACAAGACATCTATGAACAAAATTTCATGTCCGAAGGACAATAATCCAATAATGGAACTTGAACAAGAGTTCAAAGATATCTTGAGTTTGGCAACAATTCAGAGCTTTTGTGAGGATAATTTAGATGTTGACCATTTAGAGGAAGAACATAAAAATACTATTAGAAGAATTATATCTAATTATAATCCAGCGTAACATAAATCACATCCGGTAGAAATGACAATTAATTTAACAGACGATATTCCTGTCGCACACAGGCCAAGAAGAATGTCATATCCCGATCAGTGTGCAGTCGACGATCAAGTTAATGAATGGCTTAGAAATGGTATAATCACAAAGAGTTGTTCGGCATATAGTGCACCGGTAGTCTTAGTTAGGGAAAAAGACGGTACAAGACACTTATCTGTGATTATAGAAAGCTTAACGAGAAAATAGTGCGTGCTAATTTTCCTATGGCGGTAATAGACGATGTGATACAAAGATTACAAAACGCAAAAAATTTCACCACTTTAGACTTAAAAAACGGTTTCTTTCATGTACCTATTGAGCAGAACTCACAGAAATATACCGCATTTGTGACGCATAATGGACAGTACGAGTTTAGATATGCTCCATTTGGCATTTCAAATTCTCCTGCAGTGTTTTGCCGATATATAGCGTCCATTTTTAGAGAGTTAGTTTCCGAAGGAACCTTGGTAGTATACATGGATTATATCGTAATTCCATCGAAGCGTTATGGTGAAGGTATAATTATATTAAAAAAAGTATTGGAAGTCGCAGAGTCAAGTGGATTGACCATTAAGTGGAAAAACTGTCAAATCCTTTAGAGTAAAATAACTTTTTGGGTTACGTAATAGAAAATTCGACGATATTACCTTCTGTTGAAAAAACCAAAGTTGTGGCGAATTATTCTTTGCCCCAATCTAGAAAAGCCCTTGAACGATTTTTAGGTTTTACATCTTACTTTTCTTACTGACATTCAAGTCTTTGAAAATGAGAAGAAGCAAGGAATAACATAATAAATTAGTAGCCATTAAGCGAACTAAATTTGGAACAGGTATGATGTTGAGACCGAAGTTTCTAGGTCCATATAAAGTTGTTCAGAAGCAAAACCATGGCAGATACGTTGTTGAAAAGGTAGGTGATACTGACGGTCCTAAGAAATGTACATGTACAACCTTGAGATGTACATTCGGGGTCAAATGTTGATCAGAATGGCCGAATGTAGGAATGGGTTACGCAACCACTCACCATTACGCACTCAGATGTCTGCATTACGCATTCTAATAATTTCACCTGACGACATTCCAAAGACATTGAACGACTTACAGAACGCCGACGAAAAGATTAACAAAAGCTCAAACAAACGCAAACGGACAAGAGACTTGATCAGTCGCTCAGTAGAAATTGAAGTGTCAACACGAAGTTAAAATATAGAAGTTGAAGTTACTTGTGAAGAATATTTTTTATGTTTTATTTAATTTTTATTACCTCTCATTAATTTAATCTAATAAACTATTGTTACAAAAAGACATTCAACAAAGTGTTTTATTTTTGTGCAAAGTTAAACAAACCTACAAAAATATATTTCATAAAGCTGAACATTGCTCTCAAGATTAAACTATGGTTGTTATTTTTTATATTTATAAGTTTTAGAGGCAGGGAACTTCAAAATATTTATAAATATAAATTATTTATCAATTTTGGCTACCGAACATATAAAATGCGTAAATTTGGAAGGAAGATATTTTCATTTAAATTTTGAAAGCTGAATATTGTCAAAGGCAAATTTATGAAAAAATTGGAAACATATGACTGCATGAGATTATTGTATTATTATGCCATGGCCCAACTTTTGAGCATAAATATCCACTTTCGACAACACTGTGTACAGGGCATCAAAAAGGTTGCAAATTGCAACTTTAGTCGCACAACAGTAACCCTGGAGCTGGCAAAGTGCTGGGAGCTGGCAATTCGCAAGTAGTTGGCTAAGAGCTGGAAGCGGACAAAGCGCGAGGAGCTGACTAAGGGCAAAGCGCAAGGCCGAAGTCTTTTGTTAACGACTGACGAGCTACTATGACTGCGGACCTGTCGCACGTCGACTTCACTTATGATATTCGCTAACTATGGTTCTAGACAACTTCAGTTGTGAAATGTGTCAATGAGAATTATTCTCTCACCCTTCAGTATACAATTCACTGAATTTTAAATAGGGGAATGGGTAATCATAGATCGTTGTTTGGTTGTATTGTTGATCGCAAGTCATGTGTTGGTGTAATAGTCAGGTTAGTTGCCCACACTCGGAAAACCCCTCCTACTATGAAAAAGCAAAGAAAAAGAAATCCAAACCCCTCCTCCCCCCTGATGTTGAAGACACCCGCAAACGTATGAAGTAGTCTTGTGTCGTTCCTGAACGACCTAGTTCAATTGAACGAGTCAGTCCACTGAACGAGTGAACGACATAGTTCAATGTTGATTATTGTCGTTCACTGAACGATTTTGTTTACCATACGCCGTCGGTATCTGAACGACGTTGCTCACTAAACGGCTTTGCTCAATTCTTCAGTCACTGAACAAGTTCACTGACTTTGACTAACTGAAGGGTGTCAAACAAGAACAATTTTATAAAAATCTGTTAAATTGAAGAAATGTACGTGTAATAAAATGAGCACTGGGTTAAGAAGCCAATTGAGGTCTCAGGTCATGAAATGCGGTTCTCAAAAATCCAAAATGAAATGCTGCAGTAGCTGAATGGTCAGTACATAATTTGAATCAACATTTAAAAGCAAAGCAATGCGTTGTCATACCAATTGAACTGAGTGTCCATTTGAACGATATAAGGCAACTGAACGTGATGAACGACATAGTTCATTTTTGAAAAAATACCTAGTTCCTTCTGAACTGAACGATATTGCCCAAGACTAGTATGAAGGATCTGCGAATCTGCACTTGGAATGTGTGTACGTTGTACAGAGCAGGCGCAGTTCTCGTTTTGGCGGATGTGCTCAAAAAGTACAAAGCCGATATTATTGACATATTTTACGAGTGCCTCGAAACAGCATATGACGGCTTAAAATTCTGCTAGGAGATTTTAATGCAAAAATCGGAAGCGTTGGCAAATCAAGATGTACAGGGGTCAGAATGAAGTCCGGAATTTTTACCAACATGTAAAACACCAAAACGAAGATTTTGGTGCAGGCACATCCTCCTGTAGAGGTGAAGAGGGAAACCTGGTGACAGATACAGACAGCGCGTTGAGGATCTGGAAGGAGCATTTTGAAAAGCTTCTGGTATCAAATAATGGTGGTGAAGAAGATACCACAAAACCAATAAGAGATGATCGTATAGAGTGTATACCACCTAGCCAAGATGAGGTCATAATAGCAATTAATCCACCCAAGAACAATAAAGCAGCAGGAGCCGATGGGTTACCAGCCGAACTATTCAAGCCTGTGGTCAGGAGCATGCACCAGCTGATTAGTACAATTTGGCTAGAGGAATGCATGCCCAATGATTGGTCAATGACATTATTGGACCATACCAATGCGGCTTAGGACCTGGCAAATTCGCCATTGATCAAATTTTCACTCTGCGTCAAATCCTAGAAAATGCCCACGAAAACACATACATATACCATATATTCGTGGACTATAAACCCGCATTCGACAGCCGGTTTAGAGGTGTTTAAAACCCTGTCTGCGTTGGGCATTTCTGCAAAATACGGCTTTGCAGGATAACTTTAAGTGGCACAAGGTCTGCAGTTAAAGTCGGAAAGGGCATATCGGAGCCCTTCAATACCGAACGAGGATTCAGACAGGGTGACAGTTTGTCGTGTGATCTTCTTAACATCGTGCTGGAAAAGGTCATACGAGACACAAAGGTGAACAGAAATGACACTCTGGCACCAAACAACACATGTTACTCGCCTACGCCGACATCGATATAATGGGTCAAACATTGCGAGCGGTAACAGCCACCTTTGAACAAATTGAGAAGGAGTCTGCCAAGACCAAGCTGATGGTATCAATGCGCAAGACGTCCAGTAGACTCGGACCAACTGTGGAACTTGAGAACTAAAACTTCGGGGTAGTTAAAGATTTTATATACCTTGGTACCGCCATAAATAAAACGAATGACATCAGCTTTGAAATTCGGAGAAAAACTGTGATGGCCAACAGATGCTACTATGGTCTAAGTAAGCAGTTTAGAAGTAAGGCCACCTTCCGCCAGACCAAACTCACTCTTTAAAAGGCGCTCATACTACCCGTGCTGTTATATGGGTACTTGCGCAAGCAGATGAGGCAGATCTTGGAGTGTTTGAAAAAAATTCTCCGAAAGATCAACGGTCCGATCTGCGTCGACGGTGAATATCGGCGTCGAATGAACCACGAGCTTTACAATTTATTCGCGGGCATCGACATAGTTAGACCTATTGAACTGCAGCGACTACGGTGGCTAGGCCATGTTGTGCGAATGAATGAGAATGCCCCAGCGCAAAAGGCATATAAAAGCGAGCTTACTGATGGTTCCCGTAGAAGGGGAATGCCACGAACTAGATGGAAAGACCAAGTAGAAAACAACTTCTTGGAATGTGGTCTTTCAAAGTGGAGGAGATGCGCACAAGACCGACGCGCTTGGAAACCTTTTTTAAGCTCGGCTTATGGAACAACCATTCTGTAACAAGACAGTTAAGCAAGTAAGTAAGGTGGAATTACAGAAAACCAAATAATAAAAGTATTTATTTTATAGCTTGGTCCTTACCACCTTTGGATTAGGCGAATTTAACTCTTTATAAAAGAGCTTATGCCAACTGTGCATAAATTCATATATATTTAATTTTGTCTTGCTAATCGGCTGTCCTACAGCTTGAAAAAAAAACAAATTACAGCCCTACAATATAGAGGTTACATTCATGCAATTGTTTAGCTTGTACACTTTTTAAAACTTTATCAGTGAGTTATAGGTTCATGCGTAGGTTCATTTTCGAACCTGGCGGTTTAGTTTGGTATCTCCAAACCCTTCGGAGGTTGTAATACTATAACAAAGGAACAGAAGGGCTAACTAATATTGACTAAATCGCCTTAAAATTCAGCATATTATAGAATATAAACTGAAAATTTCGAGTACAGAACATGATGAAAATACTAAATCCAAAAACGGATCCTTAACATTTAAGATATAATTATCTTGGTACAAACATTTATCATATATTTTGCCCCAAAAAGTATCTAGTCCAGTATTATTTACCGCCGGTATGAAATCTAAATTGTCACCCAAGAAACATTTGGAAGATTAAAATCACCCATGCAAATTAACACAGATGTTTCAGAGAGTAAATCCGAGATGTAGCTTATTAAATCGGCATGTCTGTTATATATCTCAATATCTGAATTAGGAGGAATATATGAACAAGATATATAAGTAATAGTGCCAAAATACGATAGCTTTAGGCAAATTAATTCAACATTAAGGTTAGTTTCTAAATATACTAGTTCAGATGAAATTGAGTTGTGGACATCAATCAAAACACCACCACCAATTTTGTCTAACCTGTCTTTTCTATAAACTTGAAAACTATCAGAAAAAATTTCAGTGTCTTTAATATCAGGCTTAAGCCATGTTTCTGTGAACACAATCACCTTATAAACACAATAGAAACTATTAATGTATAGGCTTCTGAGCTTAGTATTTAAGCCCCTGACGTTTTGATATAAAAAGACAAGCTATTAACAAGTTTTAGATTGGGTTAGCAAGAGGTCTTTCTCTAAATACAAACTCTTTC
>NW_026887306.1:0-11423 GCF_032173495.1 Musca vetustissima
CTGATCTCTGCGAAGTTCGGAAAAATATTGGGAGTTTGGTGCATCATTCACCAAAAATCGGACGAAAATAAATATGGGAGCTATATCTAAATCTGAACCGATTTCAACAAAACTTCGCATACATTAGTCTGGATCTAATTCAGTACTCTGTGCAAAATTTTGTGCCAATCGGACAAATATTGGGAGTTTGGTGCATCATTTACATAAAATCGGACGAAACTATAAATGGGAGCTATATCTAAATCTGAACCGATTTTCTCCAATTTTAATAGGGCCAAATAAGTGAACTGTGCCAAATTTCATCCAAATCAGATCATAAATGCGACGTGTAATTTGTTAAGAAAAATACATGGACGGACGGACATGCGTAAATCGACTCAGAAAGTGATTTTATGCATATTCTCAAAAGGAACCATGGGTCTATCTCCATTCCGTTTGCCTTTTACAAACATAAGACATTATACCCTGTGCCACAATGTGGTGAAGGGTATAAACAGTAAAAACTACATCACTCCCCAAATCAGAACTTGTCCTATGTAAAATTTGACCTTCTGGATTATTAATATACATATTTTAATTTCCCACCCCTTAAGATCATCTTCTTGCATAGCGAAATTTTTTGTCACTGGTTTAAAAACTATCATATTTCAAATGAGAATCCATGGATATCAAACACATTTTCTCTTTCAATGTCAAAATAACAGCACCTGACTACTTCCGGAACGATTAACTCCCCTTTAAGTGGCATCCTTGATTGTTCCACTGGTCACAACATGCAGGTTCCATATTAATGAGAAAAACATCTACTGTCGGCCAGATATCTGAGACTTTTCTTATTGTTTATTTTCTTGTCGGCTGGCATTCTTAGATATTCAAGATGTTTCACTTTCCCTATCCTTGGCACTCGTGGGAAATATGAATGTCTGTCAGACATTCCGATTGTCAATTAAAGACAATCTGAGTGTGTGTGTGTGTTTGTCCTCTAAAGACAAATTAATTCCCACTGTCTAAATGTGTCTATAATTTGCTCTACATACTTAAAATATTTCCATATTTCACAACTGTACTAAATTGTCGCCTTCCTCTCTTTCTCTCAATCCGAATAATTCCACATAAATGGCAAAACCAATTGTCCACACAGACATCATTAGAAGTAACTAAAACAACAACAACATCACAGAGGGAAAAATTCAAATTGGTCAGACACTTGACAATAAGTAAAAAATAGACTTGAAAACATCAAACCAAAATGTGATCAGTTTACAATTCAAATGTAGTTAAGAGTGTCCGAAAGAAAATATCCAAAACCGATTTTAAGCTGCAATTATTGCAAACTACATGGCAAGAGAGATTGAGAGATGCACATACACGCACACATGCGCACAAATTTAGTGTGGGTGTGCTGAAAAACTCATTCAAATCTCATGGAATGAAAATTGTTGGTTCATTAGTTCAATGGATTTTGGCGAGACATCATTTTGTTTCCGTTTGAGTAGTAGTTTTTTTTTTTTCTGAGGGGTGGATGTGGAAATTGCAAGGCCATAAAATAGGACGCGTCAATTCGGAAGTACCTGCATCCGCACACACTTTAAATATTCTAATTAGACGCTGTCGGGGTGTAAGGCGAGGAAAAGAGATGGGTATTGTTTTTGGTGGAAACGGAAAGGGAGAGAAGATGTCTGTTGGGTGGTCATGGAAATTATTTTTGTTTTTTTCTAAGGAAACCTTGGGAATTACCTACATCTTCCGCTTTGGTATAAATAGCCAAGGAAGAAGGAAGTAAGTCATCAGTTTAGTGATATTCCTTTAAGGATAACAACGCGTCTAACGTTCTTTGAGAAAAAATTAAAAAATAAAACATTTTACCAAAATGAGTGAAATCTACGATTACGTTTATGCCCATACCACCGCCACCACTACCATCAACATGCGGCCAATGCAGCAACTGCCCGTAGAACCAACATATTACAATACCACCAGCATCAACTCCGGAAACTTTACCCAACAGGATTTAAAAACATTTTCAGACAGTTTGGAAACCATTAGCCGTTTGGAACAAAAGACAACTTGCCGTCGTAGCAAACATCAACACCACAAGAGACGTCAGGTCACCTGTTTGGATGCCTCAACCTGCAGTAGCCTACATGAGGAAAATGTATATGAGGCAACATCATCATGCTCCAGTGAAAATCTTTATGATGATAACACCTATTACACCTCCTCTTCGTCCTCAACAACCTCTTCAATTGGAATAAATACCGCCATGTATAGCAACTCAATTTCAGATAGTAATGCCAGTTCGGATTCTGAAGATTCGGGAATATTTGTTAATGAATATTCCACACCCATTCATCTATATGAGAATTTAAATGGTCTCTCACTCTCCTGTCAAGAAAGCAATGAATCACCAGTAGCATCAACAATCCCCACAAGACCTGCCCAAACGAACGAGGAATTGAAAAAATCCAAAAAATCAAAGAAGAAAATTTTGGGTTCGAAATCCATTCATAAATTGTTTAGCAAAGCCAAGAAGTTTTTGACATTGTAAACAAAAGCAGCAACAACATCAAAACCTTGGACTCGTGTGCAATACAAAATTGGATCTCATTTCTAAAATGCCAATACCTGATGAAAGTGTGATTTTTTTGGAATTATTCCATAGTTTTAAGAGCGGGGCAGTTGTAATATTTTTTTAATTTGATAAAATTTGTATATAAATAATAATTGTATATTTTTTATAATTGTAAGAATTTAGTTTTAAGAATTTTATAATAAGATTCGAAATCTTTTAAATATAAACAAAAAATTTAAAAACAAATTATTTTTATTTGATTTTTTCAATTATTTCGCAGTTTATTAAGGGAGAATTTTAACACTTCAAAAGGGTATAAAAATATCTTAATTGTAATATTGAGTTTAGACTCAAAATGTCTTTAGATCAAATCCGATTCAGACTCAGTCTGGCTTTTGCGCACGATTTCGGGGGGGGGGGGGGGGGCCGGTAGTACAAAATGAAAAATTCGCGGTTGTAAACATAAATTTACTGTGGAAAAAATTCATTTCGGGGGGGAGGTTGGCGCCCGGGTCCCCCGGGCTCCCCCCCTGCGTACGTCCCTGAAACGAATTGATCTATACTTTATATCATCTAATAAAGGGTTATATTTTAGCTATTATTTATCTGGCAACGCAGGCTTAAACAGCTCAATGCCGTTTAATGTTTTGTTTCTCTGTCAAACACCTTCAGTTTGGTCAAATCATGAATCATCTTACAAACAAAAAAACGCATTCAAATCATTAACTTTTATTATCAAAATGTCAATTTTTATTATCAAAAAGACAATTTCGAACCCAATATTTTAGTTTTGTATCTCACAATTTTCCTTAAGAAGGTATCATTATATGGGGAGATGTCTAAATGCCTACCGATATATATCATTATCGTCAGGTTCGAATGGCGTCCAAGGGATAATGATTGCAACAGATGGCTAAATCGTTTTAGAATTCCATACTTTGTAGGGACAATTTCGGGTAACGAATATCCCCCATAATATGGTAGAATACGCCTATATGGGGACAACCACAACACACGGAACTAATGACATAACTATTTTAATAAAAGAGGGGTTATTGGAGACTACCCTTAAAAGGGGTGAATATTAATCATTTTTGGTAGAGAGATTTGTTACCATATACGACTACAAAATACAAAATTACAGCGAATTCGGTTAAAAGCGAGCTCCAGAAACCCAAAATACAGAAAAATGGAGGGCTACCCGATAAAATGGACCCAATAAGAATCCAATGTGCCAAATTTCAGCGAATTTGGTTGAAAGACGCGCTCTAGAACCTCAAATTACGGAAAATTGGGGGTTACCCTTATATGGGAGCTATGCCTAAACGTAGGTCGATATAACTCATCTTCGAACTTGACCTGTCTGTATACTATGGTGGAGGGTATAAACCAGCTGGTGCAATATTTGATGCTGAACGTTCTACCACATAGCAACATTCATGGTGAATTGGCTCTTAGCAAGTTGGCCGAAGATCCAATTCGAAAAAGTGTTTTCAGCGATGAAGCTCATTTGGTGCTCATGTGGTCATACGTTTTGAAAATCATGGGAAAATGTGTAAGTATCATGTGATGCATCGCAATATCTTAACCAAACCTGGATCATATCCGAAGATGGAGCCCACCGATCCGCTTCTTTTTATACACTTCAGCATTCTGTGGTACAGGGTACTCTGTATTTGTGAATATTTTGGTAATAAAAAAAGGAATCGAGATTGACCCATGGTTCTTATTGATAATATGTTTAGAATCACCTTCTGGATCGATTTATGCATGTCCGTCCCTCCTTACAGGACACATTTATGATCCGAATTATATGAAATTTAGTACAGCCAACATATTTGGTCCAATGACGAACCCTATTGAAATTGGAGAAAATCGGTTCAGCTTTAGATATAACTCTCAAATATATTTTCGTCCGATTTTAAGAAAAAATTTTGCACAGATTAGTAAAATAAATGCAAAATGGCACAACTGAAGTTTAGGCGAAATCGGTTCAGAAATTTGTTCAGATTTTATGTAAATGTTTGTTTTTATGTTTGTTCGATTGAGATAATATAGATAATAATAGATAATAAATTGTACCAAATAAGGAACCATATAGTACTTTTCGTATAAATGATTACACACATTTTCAAAACCACTGAAAATTCGCACTGAAAATTTCAAGTTTTTAGTCCTAACAGTTCACATGATCCACAGCTATGCAGTGAGGGTATAATAAATTTGTGTTGCCCCGCGCTGATCGTTAAGAAATTCCGGTTGAAGTGAAGGACGACACTTTTTGTTTTCACTGAAAATCAATTGAAGTTTAGCTAATCGAAAGGACCTAAAATGCATTTCTGACTAAAATTATGACACAAACATCTCGAAAAGAGGATTTACTCAAGTAATTATCATGGCGGTTTCGGTCCAAATGTTCTCTCCGGAAAGATATAGTTGGGAAGAGGGTTGGTTGATCTTTAACCTGATATGGGTTCTTTTGAAGTGAATGTATATCTATATCTCCCATATCCAAATTTTTCATTTATAATTAATGGTAAATATTTAGAGAAAAGATCGGTCCGAACATAACTTTCAAGTTGACGATTGGCATTCCCATATTCCCAATTTGTTACGTTATTTAATTGTCATCAATTCTGGTTCTTAATATAGTTTAACATTCACCTGTCCGCAAATTTATATCACGAGAGCTTGGAATATTAAATGTAGAACTTTGGAATTTTATACCAAATACCCTAGGAGTAGTAGCAATGTACTACTCTAGGAAGGTTGGTATTGAAAATGCGATATATCTTTTTCTGTATTTTAAATGTATTAGTCATGGTGATGATGTACAAACAGGAACCGAAAAGCAACATTTAGACGAAAAACGTATCGAAAATGTGAACCTAAACTAAAATTTCATTTCTTGATATGTGTCCCAACAGCAACATTTAGCATTGTCATCATTTTATGTATTCCATATTTTAGGTATTTTTAACCGATATGAAATTTATCATTTCATAACGCATACTATAAAATATGGCCCATGTTTTGACACAATAACAATTTACATTCCTTTTCCATTTTAAGCATTTTGAGTATTTTAACCACATTTTCTCACTCCACAAGGAACTGTATTATACTTACAATATTGGGTATACTCCAAAAAGGTGGACATATACAGACAATTTTTCTGATCGAATTTTGTAACTCACTATGCACACGAAATATAAATTTCAGCAATTTTGATGGGGATTTTTTCTGAAATCCTAAGACTCCAAAATGAGAACCAATATTGATAACGCATGGTAGGGTGGAACATGTGTCTAAAAGCCTCAAAATACGGATATGTACAAGGTACCAGTAAGGAAAGTAGTAAAGTCAGACTGGGCCGACTATATGATACCCTTCACCACTTTGGATGTATTATACATATGTATCCGAAAAGGCGTCTGCACTGTTTAAAATTTAATCTTAATCACAAACCCATTGATTATTTGGTGTACAATTAACATAAATAAGTCGAAATTATATATGGAAGGTACGATATATCTATATCTGAACTGATTTCAAGCAAACCTGCCAGAGATTAATTTATATTAACTTCAGTACGTTGTGTCAATTGGCATGGTTAGCTATGGATCTCTAGTGCACAATTTACTTAAAACCGGACGAAAATATATATAGGAGGTGTACACATCATTCTAGACTTAATTTAGTACGCTATGCCAAAATTCTTGACAATCAAAGGATTTGCAGGGACTTTGGTGCACAATTTACCTAAAATCGACCGAAACTATATATGGCAGCTATATCAAAATCTGAACCGATTTTCACGAAACTTAGCACACATCATTCTAGACCTAATTCAATAGGCTATACCAAATTTCGTGCACATTGAAGCACATATTGGTACTTTGGTACACCATTTACCTAAAATCGGGCGAAACTATATATGGGAGCTATATCTAAATCTGAACCGATTTTCACGAAACTTAGCACACATCATTCTAGACCTAATTCATTACGCTGTGCCAAATTTCGTGCAAATCGAAGGATATATAGGGACTATGGTGCACCATTTACCTTAAATCGGACGAAAATATATGTGGGAGCTATATCTAAATCTGAACCGCATTTCAGGAAACTCAACACACATCATTCTAGACCTAATTAATTACGCTGTGCCAAATTTCGTGCAGATCAAAAGATATTTAGGGACTTTGGCGCACCATTTACCTTAAATCGGGCGAAACTATATATGGGAGCTATATCTAAATCTGAACCGATTTTCACGAAACTTAACACACATCATTCTAGACCTAGTTCATTACGCTGTGCCAAATTTCGTGCATATCGAAGGATATGTAGGGACTATGGTGCACCATTTACCTTAAATCGGACGAAAATATATGTGGGAGCTATATCTAAATCTGAACCGATTTTCAGGAAACTTAACACACATTATTCTAGACCTAATTAATTACGCTGTGCCAAATTTCGTGCAGATCGAAAGATATTTAGGGACTTTGGCGCACCATTTACCTTAAATCGGACGAAAATATATATGGGGGCTATATCTAAATCTGAACCGATTTCCAGGAAACTTAACACACACTACTCTAGACATAATTCATTACGCTATGCCAAATTTCGTGCAAATCGAAAGATATGCAGTGACATTGGTACACCATTTACCTTAAACCGGACGAAAATATATATGGGAGCTACATCTAAATCTGAACCGATTTTCAGGAAACTTAACACAAACCATTCTAGACCTAATTAATTACGCTGTGTCAGTAGGACCTAATTAGACCTAATTAATTACGCAGATCAAAAGATATTTAGGGACTTTGGCGCACCATTTACCTTAAATCGGACGAAAATATATATGGGAGCTATATCTAAAACTGGACCGATTTCCAGGAATCTTAACACACACTACTCTAGACATAATTCATTACGCTATGCCAAATTTCGTGCAAATCGAAAGATATGTAGTGACTTTGGCACACCATTTACCTTAAATCGGACGAAAATATATATGGGAGCTATATCTAAATCTAGACCGATTTCCAGGAAAAGTAACACAAATCATTCTAGACATAATTCATTACGCTATGCCAAATTTCGTGCAAATCGAACTATATATAGGGACATTGATACACCATTTACATTAAATCGGACGAAAATATATATGGGAGGTATATCTAAATCTGGACCGAATTTCCCAATTTCAATAGGGTTCATCCTTGGGCCAAATAAGTGACCTATGCCAAATTTCATCCAAATGGGGGGGGGGGGGGGTCCCCTTAAGCCGAAATAAATCATCCAAAACAAAAATTAAGCTATATTTTTTGGCGTATATAGGAATAGTTTTTTTGCACAAGTTACCAACCGAATTGACTAAAATTTAGTATTTGGAATTTTCTCCGTGCAGCAAATCACCATGCCATTATATACACTTTTTAGGTTGGCCCCTAAATTACGGTGTCATGATTTTTCGGTATTATGAATTATGGGTTGGTTTCTAATCTCCATACTGAAAATTGCCAATATTTTTCCCGTTTTTTCAATCCAACTGACTGCAATTTGATATCTTGGTTTCATATTGAATGGCAAATAGTTATTACCATTATGAAACACCCAAGTAACCGCAACGTACAATTTTCGATTTTGTGGGAAGTTTCTAATTTGGGAATTGTAATTTGTTATTTTGTATTCTAATTGGATAACAATCCTACCTACCTAACAATCATTATTGCTTTACTTTTAATAGTAACCCTAATTGCCAAAATTTCAGTATTTTTGGTAGTTTGGTCACATGAAAACAATCTAGTATTTATGGTGTTCATTGCGTCGCATGATATCCCTGGAAAATATATTTGTATAGATTCGCTAATATAAAATATCCCGACCGTTTTCTATGCAATGGAAATTTTGCTCCCACTTCCCAAAATTATTCGCTATAGTATATTTCCATGTAGGGTTGGAAACTTCAATTCAAATAAATGTTAATATATCTATGGTAACGAATTTTGCAATTGTGTAATTGTGTGTGGAGGAGGGTAGCAAAACGTCTGTCTGTCGAATTCCTTTAAATTGGTATATTTTTATTATGTTTCTGTGTAGAATATACACTTCCATTTGAGGTACGTTTGCTACATAACCATTGGTCTTCAAATAATGAAAATGTCTCTTGAATCCTTGTATAAAATAACTACTAAATTCGAGTAAAGGCATTTAAAATAAATCGTATAGTACCGTTATAAATATCAAAATAAAACGATTACGGAACACCTGTTTGTCCCGTTGAACACCATTTTCGGAAGGTTTTCATATGACCTAAATAAATTGTGTTGATTTGCAATGTAGGTGTTGTAAGACTTTCCCAGCTCAGGAGCAGTTGCAACACAGGTGATCATGAACTTTTCAAAACAATCTTTAGAAGGTCTTCATGTGTCCTAAATAGATTGTATTGATTCCCATCTCAGGAGCAGTTGCAATTCCTAACAGACACATGCAAATTTTATATGAATTTGCGTATGTGCACAAAGGATCAATAACCTTTGAACGCAATTTTCGGAAGGACTTCATATGACCTAAATAAATTACATTGATTCCCAGCTCAGGAGCAGTTGGTCGGTCGATCCTTACCCATAGCAGGCAACTTCATACAATAATATGCAAATTTCTAGGTACACATATGAAAGTGCATATATGTATATTTGATCATGATCGAACATGCTCACATTTTCCCATGCATATTTTGGCACAAATCGTAAAATATATTCCCACGAATATGGGTATTGGAATTGTTTTATTAGAGCAATACCTATGTGCAATTAGTACCTGACCGTGTACTAAATTTTCATTGAGATTAATTCCACCCATCTTCTTCATAATGATGGGAAATTCTGAATCATTTTACAATGCAATAGGAAAGTGTAATAAAATTCGAAAATTTGCGAACAGCTTGTGCCATAAAGGTGTTAGAAATGTGATTGTAATACAGGTAAAATTATGGCCACTGCACAAACATGTTTTTGCTAATAATTTATTTTGCACACACACAATTTTATTGAATGGATGTGTGTGTGTTTATGTGTGGAATCCTTTTACCATATGCGAGGATTATCCTTTGATTAGTTGTGTATTATAATTGATCACTCGCTGTGTAATGGACGATTAAAGAAATATTTCAGCTCATAGATGATGGATAGGCGCCGTTGCTTTGTTGTTGTAAAACATCAATAAATATCAAAAACATATTTTCTGAGGGTATTACAAAACTGTAGTCTTGGTTGTATAGTATCATCGCATATCGAATATGTAGACTTACATTTTTGCGAAAATTACAACCAAAAATTTGACTTAACACTCTTCGGCCTTGAGCGCGTTTCAGCGTATACTTCGACTAAGTTGGCTGTAATTTAGAACTTTGAGTTCTTATTGGGTATCAAATCTCTCCTTAAAAAATTATAAATGTAGGTCCATTTTTTCGGGTAGCCCTTATATTAGAACCCCCACATTTTCGGTATTTTGGGGTTCTTGAGGCGAGTTTTTAATCGAATTCACTGATATTGAGTACATTGGGTTCTTATTGGATACCAAATTTCTCCACTAAAAATTATATATAGGCAATATTCACCCTTTTTTAGGGTAGTCCCCATATGGGGGTTATATGGTGAATACCCTACTGTGGTTATACCCTCCACCATAGTATGGAGGGTATATTAATTTTGTTTTTCCGTTTGTAAGTCATCGAAATAATCATTTCGATCCTAAAAAGTATATATATTGTTGATCAGCGTAAAATAAAATTCTAATATGGTTTAGCAATGACCGTCTGGCTGTTGCAATCACTCTAGAATTGAGAAAGATCGCCAAAATTCTGCGTAGATTCGTCTTTTGTCTGCAGGACTAAAAATTATAAATATAGGTACACTTTTTCTGGTAGCTCCATATAACGTTGCCCCAAATTTTCAGTATTTTGGGGGGTTTGTGCTTATACTTCCACTGAGTTGGCTGTAATTTATACTTTGAGTTCTTATTGGGTAGCAAATCTCTCCACAAAAATTATAAAGATAGGTAATTATTTTTCGGGTAGCCCCCATATAAGGGTACCTTCCGCGTTTTTCAACCGAATTCGATATAATTTGGTATTTTGTAGTTGTGTATAGTAACAAATCTCCCTACCAAAAATTATTAATATTCGTGAGTCTATTTATGCATGTCCGTCCGTCCGTCCATCTGATGATGTTAAATTGTAAACAAAGTACAGGTCGCATTTATAATCCGAAATGGATGAAATTTGGCACAGCTCATTTGTTTGGCCCGAGTACGAACCCTATTGAAATTGGGAAAAATCGGTTCAGATTTAGATATAGCTCCCATATATATTTTCGTCCGATTTAAGGTAAATGGTGTACCAAAGTCCCTATATATATATTCGATTTGCACGAAATTTGGCACAGCGTAATGTATAAAGTCTAGAATGATGTGTGCAAAGTTTCGTGAAAATTGGTTTCAGATTTAGATATAGCTCCCAAATATAGTTTCGCCCGATTTTAGGTAAATAGTCCACTAAAGTCTCTGGAAATCTTTTGATTTGCACGCATTTTGGCACAGCGTAATGAATAAGGTCTAGAATGATGTGTGTTAAATTTCGTGAAAATCGGTTCAGATTTAGATATAGCTCCCATATATGTATACTTTCGTCCGATTTATATTTGAAAATTTTACATAATATTGACATGTGTCAAAATATACACATGAAATGACGGTCAATTAAACTGATGGGACATTATTAGTAATTTTATGATAATAATAAAAAATTTCGTATTTAAAACTAAAACCAGTAAGG
>NW_026887307.1:0-11497 GCF_032173495.1 Musca vetustissima
TAAAGCACCCAGCGATAAACAACAAAAGATTAAGGTCCGTGTCACAACAGCTGTTAACGAAGAAAAGACTGCGGTCTATGTGTTGTCCAAGAAAGCTGATGCTCCTCTTCTTGAGACTATTGTTCATGAGCCTGCAACTACCACCAGCAAACCTGAAGTTGCTTTCATTCAATATCGCACCAATGAGGAAGCTGAACATGCTCAACATCACATTCAAGCTGAATACGATCGTTTAGGTGGTACCACCAGCATCTCCAATGAAGGTGTTTCAGATGTCAAATCGGTAATTGGTATTTTGGATAGCCTGCAACAGGGAGGTGTTTCATCGAATTATTTGCCACCACAACATTAAGATTATTAATTAGTTTTCACAACACTTGTTATAATTGTTAACTAAAGGTAATAAAATTTCAATATTTAAGAAAGGTTTTTTATATGTTTTTTTTAGACCCTTTTAGTATATTCGGTCTGTATATCAGGAGTAATGTTTCAGTCATTTTAATCATAGATTTTTATTTGTTAGTATTTGTTAGTTCTTTTGATTTGAACGAAATTGGGCATAGCGCACTTAATTGAGTATGGAATGATGTATGCGAAGTGTCGTAAAAATCGGTTCAGATTTAGATATAGCTCCCATATATATTTTCATCCAAATTAATGGAATACATTTCCTATTTTTTAGATTTGCACGAAATTTGGCATGGCGTACTGAATTGAGTTTCTAATGATGTGTGCTCAGTTTATAGCTCCCATATATATATTGGCATCGTTCGTAAAAATAGGTTTTGATTTAGATACAGTTCCCATATATTGTCGTCTGATTTCATGTAAATGGAGTACCAACGCCCCTATATTTATTTGCATAACGTACTGAATAGGGTCTAGAATGATGTTTTCCAATTTTAATAAAAATCGGAATATTTAAATTTCATTTAAATATAAATTTCGAATAGGCGGCGTCTGTTAGGATACATCAGTTGAATATACCTAAAGTGATGAATGGTATCATATAGTCGGCCCAATCCGATTTTATCCGACATGCATAATTTATATTCCCATGGACAAACACATTTATTAGAAACATCTCTCAAATTGACTCATATCTGTAATATATGGCTTGTTTAAATAGGCTCATATGCATTCAGAATTTGCGCAATATTTCTCTAGTGACAGCAACGGGGCCAAAAATACTTAAATACTTAAATGCATGTTCATGATTTACATTATTGTACTTTTAACTTCCCGTTGAAAACCCCGTTTTTTTGTACAAAAATAAATTTAGAAGAAATATTATAAAATTTTAAGAAATTAAAACATATTGATATATTTACATTTTAACAAAAATACATTTGTAACAATTGTTACAATAAAATACTAAAATATTAATGTTGAGGTGGCAAATAATTCGAAGATACGGCACCTTGTTGAAGGCTATCCAAAATACCAATTACCGATTTGACATCTGAAACACCTTCATCCGAGATGCTGGTGGTGCCACCTAAACGATCGTATTCAGCCTGGATGTGATGTTGAGCATGTTCAGCTTCTTCGTTGGTGCGATATTGGATGAAAGCAACTTCAGGCTTGCTAGTGGTAGTTGCAGGCTCATGAACAATAGTCTCAAGAAGAGGAGCATCAGCTTTCTTGGACAAAACATAGACGGCAGTCTTTTCTTCATTCACAGCTGGGGTGACACGGACCTTAATCTTCTGTGGTTTATCACTGGGTGCTTTAACAAAAACTACATTGTAATTTGTATGTGGTGTACCCACAGCAATGTCATGTTCCTGTACTTCGACCCCCTTCTCCTCAGGTGCAGAATGAATAAGGAAACGTTTTGTCACCAATGATTGTGTACCATAAAGACCAGTATTGTCGGCAGTTTTCTGACTAAAATAATCATAGCCTTGATGGGAAGCGGAGCACAATGCAACCAAACACAATACCTAGATTATTAATTACATAATTGATTACATTAATTAACAAAATGTTTGTATTTAATTTCAATATTAAAATCTTTTAGTTACCATAAATCCACGCATGTTTTCAGTTTTGTGAAACTAAATGGAATGCTTTAAAATAATATAGAATTTGTTTAGCGAAGGTTTGAAAATAGAGTATGTTTAACATTTAGAAAACTCTTATATTTATATTGGTAGGTCTAAATTTTAATGGAATCATCACTTAAGAATAGCATCAGTTAACTGATATCGGTATTCGACGACCTTCGAAAAGTCGTTTATTCTTTCATGTCTTTTCCATTAGCCATATTTGTTGTCTCAGGAACATTTGAATTGCTTTGTATGTATGCCTATAGGAAAAACAACGGGTTTTGCCGAGACTACACGTAAATGTTTTAAATGCTACGACATTCTTTTAGTTAATACAATTATTGAAAAATTAATATATTAACCAAATTGATATTTGTTTGTTATAAAGATTCGTAAGGCATGTTTGCCCTTCCTTCGTTTGTAAATCATTACCGATCCTACAAAAAATATTTATTCTTAGTCAATGTAAAATCATTTTTATACCCTTCACCACACTGTGGTACAGGGTATTATGTCTTTGTGCATATGTTTGTAACAGGCAAAAGGAAACGAGATAGACACATGGTCCGTTTTAGAATATGCATAGGATCACTTTCTGAGTCGATTTATGCCTGTCCGTCCGTTCGTCTGTAGATGTTAAATTGTAATCAAAGTACAGGTCGCATTTATGATCCGATTTGAATGAAATTTGGCACAAGTCACTTATTTGGCCCAAGGACGATCCCTATTGAAATTGGTGAAAATCGGTTCAGATTTAGATATAGCTCCCATATATATTTTCGTCCGACATAGGCACTAAAGCACCTATATATCTATCGATTTGCACGAAATTTGGCATAGCGTACTGAATTAGGTCCAAAATGATGTGTGCTAAGTTTCGTGAAAATCGGTTCAGATTTAGATATAGCTCCCATATATTTTCGTTCGATTTAAAATAACCGTGGCACCAAAGTACCTATATATCTTTCGATTTGCACGAAATTTGGCATAGGGTACTGAATTAGGTCCAGAATGATGTGTGCTAAGTTTCGTGAAAATCGGTTCAGATTTAGATATAGCTCCCAAATATATCTTCGTCCGATTTAAGGTATATGGTGTGGCAAAGATCCTATATATATATATTTCGATTTGCACGAAATTTGGCATAGGATACTGAATTAGGTCCAGAATGATGTGAGCTAAGTTTCGTGAAAATCGGTTCAGATTTAGATATAGCTCCCATATATATTTTCGTCCGATTTAAGGTATATAGTGTGGCAAAGACCCTATATATCTTTCGATTTGCACGAAAATGGTATGCCAAAGTCCCTATATATCTTCCGATAGTTGGCAAATTTTGATTCGCTACTGAATAATATCGCTTTCATTTGAAAAAAGCGAATTTTTCGCAGGACGATTTTCTCCATCGATATGCTTAAATGTCAAACCTTTATCCAATTGCAAATAAATTTTGCACTGTTTTTAAAAATAAGCCTTAAATGCAGCTCCAAAGTCCATAAGTCTACCACATTGACATGAAACATTTGATTGGACAAATATAACATGAAAACCAACAAGGAAAGTTCAAAATTCGGACGGGGCCGACTATATGATCAAATTCACCACTTTGGGTACATACAAGGGAGGCTCATATCAACAATATTCTTTAGATAGAATAGACATAGTATCTTTGGAGGACAATTGAAATGGAATCAGAAGAATTTAACTGCGTACATAGATATTTAAAGCAAATTAAAACAACCTGTACACATACCCATCTAAAATTTATGAAAACTTTAATCTATGCATTTTAATGAAATCGGATGAAAATATATATGAAAGCTATATCTAAACCTGAAACGTTTTCAATCCAATACGCTATGCAACATTTCCTGTAAAGCGAACAGACATAGGATATTCCATTTGAACCATTTGCATAAAATCGGACAAAAATATATGGAGCTATATCTACATCTGATCCGATTTCAACAACAAAATACATAGTGTACATAGGCCCCCATATTTTTTCGACTTGAACGAAATTTGGCGTAGCATGCTAAATTGAATCTAGAATGACGTGTGTTAAGTTTTATGAAAATCGGTTCAGATTTCGATATAGCCCCTATATATATTATTATATATATTTCCCCCGATTTTAAGTAAATGATGCACCGAAAATATTTCCGATATGAACAGAACGTGCTGAAATTAGTATAAAATAACCTGTGACAGGTATCGTTGAAGTCGGTTTAGATAAAGCTTCCATTAATATTTTCATCCCCCTAACTCCTCATTTTTGTCAGATGACGCGAAATTTTTCACACCGTACAAAATTAAGTATAGAATGACACAATTGATTTTGTACATAATTTGTCTCATTCTCTATCTATCCAAATGAAGAGTTTAGTATAAACTACCGAATGACATGTTTATGGATTGATCTAAGTCGGGTTGGTATAGTTCACATATTTCAGTTCATACAATTTCATGTCGATGGCCTTTCGAGAATGCGTCAAAAAGTGTTGAACGGTATTATATATTCTTACTGGTTTATATGATAATTTTGTAAAAATTTGGCTATAACCACATAAACTACACAAAAATGTAGACATCAATTTTAGTTAAAATGTATATTCCCATCGCCGTTTTAATTGTGTTTCTCATAGGCATGAAAAAACATTAAGCATTTTTTGAATGAATGAGATTTATTGAAAATTAATTTTCAAACCCGTTAAAAATTAGAAAACTCTTGAAGGCTAAGTAACACAAAATGAAGTAGCTTTTAAAATAAATCAAATATAAATACAGCAATTTTAATGATGTCAGCATATTCAGAACTATCGATACGTCAAATAAACATCAATTTTGTATTCTCTTCAAATTAAAATAAAAATGCGTGGATTATTGGTAACTACAGTTTATTAATTTTGAAATAAAAACAAATATTTAACAACAACATTATTTTTTTGTAGATTTTATCCTTTGTTTCTTTCTGCTCGGCAGCACCAAGTGGCGGTTATGATTATCCCAGTCAGAAAAGCGTAACTACAAGTTATGAATCTCCCACATGGATTAACAAACGTTTCTTTATTCACTCCGCACCCGAGGAAGAAGGTTTCGATGTCCATCATCATGATATATCCGTTGGAACTCCACGCAAAAATTACAATGTCGTCTTCGTCAAATCGCCTGCTGAGAAGCAACAAAAAATTAAAGTTCGTGTGACGCCTGCTGTTAACGAAGAAAAGACTGCCGTTTATGTGCTTTCCAAGAAGACTGATGCTCCTATTCTTGAAACGTATGTCCAAGAACCTGTCACTACTACCAGCAAACCAGAGGTTGCTTTTATTAAGTATCGCACCAATGAAGACGCCGAACATGTTCAACATCAAATTCAGGCTGAATACGATCGTTTAGGTGGCTCCAGCATTGTCTCTGATGAAGGGGTCTCTGCTATAAAATCAGTTATTGGTATTTTAGATAGTTTGCAACAAGGCGGTCCAAGTTGTTCTGTAAATGCAGCTGATTCCTCATCTAGTGCATATTTACCTCCTACGGAGAGTCATTGATTTTGTTAGCATATGTACATATATACATTTAGAATATTTAGTAAAATAAATGATTGATTTATTGAATATTATTAAATTAATTAGTTTATTTCGTGGATAAAAATTTTGTTGTACTTTCTTATATGAATGGTTCTTTAATTGTAAAAATTAAAAAAAAACATTTGGTTTTTTCCGATTCTTGGTGACCAAAAGTATAAGAAAACTAATCGACAAAATTTGATGACCCAAGTACGAACGAATTGGAAAAATCGGTTCAGATTTAGATATAGCTCCCATATATATTTTCGTCCTAGTTTTAGTAAATGGTGCACCAAAGAGTCAAATTTAAGCCGATTAGCTCGTGCGCCAAGTTTTTTGAAGTCCGTTCAGATTTATATATAGCCCCCATATAAATTTTCGTCCGATTTTTAGCACGATATTTTGCACAGCGTAATGAAGGTAGTGTAGACTATCGTATGCCACGTTTTATTTAAATAATGTTAGTATAGTCTAACTTGTGGCAAATTTTTATGAAATCGGTTCAGATTTAGATATAGCTCCATATATATTTTCACCCAATTTTAAATAAATGGTGCATTAAAGAGGTAAAGTGTTTGCGATTGACACAACTTTATGCGCAACATATCGAAATGGGTATACAATAACGTCTGGTAAGTTTAGATAACATTGGTACAGATTTAGATATAGCTCTCATATATATTTTCGTATTATTTTAGGCGAATGGAGCACCAAATTCTTCATGCTTTTGCACAATGTTCTAAAGTTAGTACAGCCTTACATGTGTTAAGTTTTGTAAACATTGGTTCAGATGTAGTAACCCTACAATCAATAACCGGTTCGGTTCACATATAGGTACAGATCACATATTTAATTTAGTCCAATTAAATGCCAATGGACCATCAAAAATGCGAGGTCTGTTAGGATTCGTCACTTGAATATTGCCAACGTGGTAAAGGGTATCATATAGTCGACCGCGTCCGACGTTACTACTTTCCTTACAGGTTTATTTTAAAATATTTATCTGATTTGTTCCGTGTGTTGGGGTTGTCCCCATATAGGCGTATTCTATCATAGTATGGGCGATATTCGTTAATTGAAATTGTCAGTTTTTATCCTACAATGTGTGGAATTCTAAGACCTGTTTTAATCATTCCGTCTTTTAAGGATATCGTGACAAACACACTGAACCTGACGATGATGAAATATATCGGCCAGTATTTAGGCTTCTCTCCTGAAGGAATGTATTGCGATACAAAACTAAAATATTGGGTTTGAAATTGAGCTTTATCGGTCGTTAATTATAATGATAAACCCAAATATTCGCTAATTACTAGCTATGTAATCAATATTGGTCCCGCTTTAGGCATAGCTTTGCTCTCTAAATTTCTACCATGCATTCATAATATAGGTCCAAATTTTGCAGTTTTTAGATTTTTTGGGAAAATCCCTATTAAATATTGCTGACATTTGTATTTGGTTTGCTGACATTCGGTTTGTAGAATTGTCAATATAGGCCTACTTCTTGGTATGTTCCCTATATTTCGAGAAAAACGCATTAAAAGTTTAAAAAGCAGTCTTTCCGTCGCTTAACGCTGACACATCGGCTATATCTTTAAGAGATTTGCACATTCTTGAAAAACAATAAAACGAAAATGGAAAATTCGTAAAAAACCAAGTGAAAAAGCGGTAAGTTCGGCCGGGGCGAATATTTATCATTTTTGGTAGGGAGATTTTTTACCATATATGACTACAAAATACCAAATTGCAGTAAATTCGGTTGAAAAACGCGCTGAAGAACCCCAAAATACCGAAAATTGGGGTTACCCTTATATAGAGGCTATCCGTGAAAATGGACCTATATTTGAGAGATTTGGTACCTATTAAGAAATACAAATACAAAATTACAGCTATTTCGGCGGAGAAATACGATCAAAACCCCCAAAATACTGAAAATTAGGACGGGCTACCAGAAAACGTGGACCTATATTGATAATTTGTTTGGAGACATTTAGTACCCAATAAGAACCCAATGTAGCACATTTCAGCGAATTTGGTTGAAAAACGTACTCAAGAACCCCAAAATACCGAAAATTGGGGGGTACCCTTATATGGGAGCTATGCCTAAACGTGGACCGATAAAGCCAATCTTCGAACTTGACCTGCCTGTAGACAAAAGACGACTCTATGCTACATTTTGGCGATCTATCTCAATTCGTTTAGACGCTAGGGTGATTAAAACAGACAGACAGACGGACATGGCTATATCGTCATAGAATTTTACGCTGATCAAGAATATACATACATTACAGGGTCGGAAATGATTATTTCGATGAGTTACAAACGGAAAAACAAAACTAATATACCGTCCATATTATGGTGGAGGGTATAAAAACGATGAGTGATACTAAAAATTTTGAAAAAATCTTGGATCAAATTAAAAATGTTAAAAAAAGTGCTAGGTGCTAGACAAATTTTTTTGGTGCTAAACGAGTTTAAAAAGTGGTAAATCTAGTACTAAAAGTGCTAAATTGTTAACACTGGTCACAAGCCAGCTAAGTAAGTAATTATGCGGCATTTATTAACATTGCAATTTTAGTAGCTTTAGTTTTGGCCACCAGTGTATTTCAGCGAACATTTTACATATGATCGGACGAAAATATACATAGTAGCTATATCTAATTTGATTTCAATGAAAGATAACTCACGTTATTCCCGATATGCAAAATTTCGTCTCAATGGGAAATACCTTGGAAACCTATATCGGACGAAAATATATATGGGAGCTTACATAAGTCTGAACCGATTGCAATCCACCAATTTCAATAAGGTTTGTCATTGGGCCTAATATATGAGGTGTGTTAAATTTCATCTCATTGGGATAATAAATGCGACCTGTACTTTGTTTACAATTTATCATGGACAGACGGACGGACATGTATAAATCAACTCAGGAAGTGATTCTCTGCATATTCATAAAAGAAACCATGAACCTATCTCGTTACCTTTTGCTTTTAGGAACATATGCACTGAAACATAATACCCTGTACTGCAGTATTGTAACGGGCCAAACATTAGATATGTATCGGAAAAATTTTGCGAGACCCCAATCTTCCAAGTTACACAAGATTCGATTGGATGATGTGTTTAAGTAATGTGTGGTCTATAAAATGGTATGCATTGATAATGCATTATACCCAAAAATAAATCCAAAAAGAGACATTAACATTAAGTTTTATATTACATTTTATCCTGCTCGGCTAGTTTTCAAATACAACCCTTTTCAATAACAATAATCCTAGAGAAACATTGAAGACAATAACGTTTTTAAAAAGAACGTGAGATACCGATAACTGTATTGTACGCTCGATTTTACAAAAGATTTTATGTTGGTTTTTTTGATGTTTTAAAAATTTGTATGCCGAATATTTTCTACATATGATAATTGCTTTAACCCGAAACTGACTATACATAATTACTACCGTTGATGAATTGACAACGCTTAAGTATTTTATTATTTCAATGGAATTTTTGAAAATTCATTGATATTTAAAATTTCATTGATAAATAAATTATAATAACCGTTTACTATGGATATACAACAATTAAACCGGTATCTTTGAAGTTGTTATTGCTGTTACTGTGGGCAATTGAACAACATTTAAGGCTAATGATAGTTTCGATAATTATGTCTTCAAAGAGATATTATAATTTTTTAAACATATCTAGAGCTACTATAAATACGAAAAAATTTGTGTTAGAAGATATATTACGAAATAACTATTCGTTGAATAAATTTCGGTATACTATCAACAAGAATTTCAAAACTAAGATGCGTGGTTTAGTGGTAAGTTAATAATAATATTCTGTAAGATAATCTGGTGTTAATTCCTGAGTTTTGTCAACTTTTAGGTATTTTGTTTCGTTGCTCTCTGTTCCGCTGCACCCAATGGATACGATTATCCTCGCAAAAATTCAGCACCCGCAGCTGGTGGTTATGGTGTACAACCTGTGATTTCGAAACGTTTCTATATTTTCTCAGGACCCATCGAAGAAGGTGTAGAAGTCCAACATCATGACATAACTGTTGGTACTCCACGTAGAAACTATAATGTCGTCTTTGTCAAAGCACCCGTCGAAAAACAACAAAAGATTAAACTCCGTGTTACACCAGCTGCTAATGAAGAAAAGACTGCCATTTATGTTTTGTCAAAGAAAGCTGATGCTCCAGTCGTTGAAACATTTGTCCAAGAGCCTGTTACCACTACTAGCAAACCTGAAGTTGCTTTCATCAAATATCGTACCAATGAGGAGGCTGAACATGCTCAACGCCAAATCCAAGCTGAATATGATCTTTTGGGTGGTTCCACTAGTATTTCCGATGAAGGTGTTTCATCTGTAAAATCGGTAATTGGTATTTTGGATAGCTTGCAAGCTGGAGCTGTGGGCAACTCAGCTGTATCAGCAGCCAGCGGTTACTTGCCACCCACAAAGAAGTAAATTAATTAATTTTTGTTGATAGTTGATTAAATGTTTGTTAATAAAATAATTGCTTAAAAATTTAAACTATTTGTTTTTTTTAACCTATGTATACCATAAGTTCCTGTGTTCCGGGTCCATCTTTGTTATGTGTGTATTTTATTTAGTAATCGAATTGGCTTAAATTTGGCATTTAGGGTTTCAAAAGAAGTTCTCCCTACCAAAAATTATTAATATTAGTTAACGGTATAGTGTATTTCTATGCAAATTATCCAATAGTCGGATTGAAAACTCTTTTTTACAAATTCTCCATACAAGTCGCGTACCCAAAAAATTTCATTTCCATTAGGATCTCAAATTACAGCCAAATTGTTTTGAAATTAATCTGAAACCCAGAACCATTAAAAACGAACCAGTATGGAAAGAATTTAAGGGAGGAGGCGACTATATAAAGCCATATTATGATTTCCAAAGCTTGGAGATTCATTTGATATAGAATTGACAAATTTTCAAAATGTTGACACTTTGAGGGAAGGTACCAGAAGGAGTGGAACGTTGGGTCTCATCTTCGGACTTGAAAAAGTTAAGGTAAATATCTTAATAATTTGTTATATTGGATTAACAAATTATTAAGATTTAGACCCTTTGTAGGGGAGGTACCGGAAGAAGTGGAAAGATGGGTCCCATTCTTGGACATGATCTAGGCTTGGAAAAAGTATTACGAATTGCAAAGTTTGGATCCATTCATGTGATTCACTAAATTCACAAATTTTCAAAATATTGTCACTTTGTGAGAGTGGTACTAGAAGAATTGGACCAATGGGTCCCATCTTTGGATCCGATCTAGGCTAGGTAAAAAAATATTGCTATGTGCAAAGTTTGGATGAAATTATTAAAATATTAAAGTCATGGTTTAATATTAGAATGTGCTTGGTTCAAATCGAATAATCCGTTCGCATGCTATTTTAAATTTAATTTTGAACTAAATTTTGACCATTTTGTGGTCAAGGTACATCTTCGAACTTAAACCAAGTTTGAAAGAAATATGAGGATGTGCAAAGTTTGGATGAAATCGGTTACTCCATTCGAGAGTTATCGTGCGCACTAGTCTGTCAGACAGGTAGATTCGACTCCAAATTTTCTGAAACTGGTTTGCTCCAAAGAAACTTGGGGTCCAAAACCAATATTTTTATGTCAGTTATACGTACCGAAAATTAGGAAGGGACTTTGTATGGGAGCTATGACAAAAGCATGAACCTATATCGAAAAATTTCTCTTAAGAAGGATTTTATCTTCAGAGTACCGAAAATGGTTTGGGTCACATTTATATAGGGACCTACACTCTATATATATATATATGACGGACCTACTTTCTTAAAGTTAAAGCCACTTTGGTTGGAAAGTGCTAAAATTTACGAAAGT
>NW_026887308.1:0-11650 GCF_032173495.1 Musca vetustissima
CTTCGAGAGCTATCGTGTGCACCAGCCGGCTAGACAGACGGACGGGCAGACATTTGTAAATCGACTCCAAATTTTCTAGAACGGTTTTGGTCCAAAGAAACATGGGATCTAAAACCAATATTTCGATGAGACACATTTATGCCGTTTATACCCTCAGGCTATAAGGCTGAGGGTTTAAATATATGTCCTAGTTTTGATAATCTCCATGCAAAGGTGTCCCTGACATATCGTTACAACCACAAGTTCTGTATTTTGAAAGTTTTGCAAAATTCTGTTTGTTTTTCAATGTAAACTTTCATTTCCTTCAGCAGCAAGATCTTAAATTCGCCTAGAATATTACTGTAGATTTTTTATAATTCCTAAAAAGAACACTTTCAGAATTTCTAATTTATTACGCTATTATTTATTCCTAGAAGTCCTGACTTCTTATTAGATTTAAATGTCAAAAGCTCTTGGTCTTTTTCACAACTAAACAAAAAGTTTACAAAAAATGCAAGACAGCTGGGCTGCTAAATGATTTCCTAAGCTTCTTTAAGTTGAATTTTTTTCTAAAGTTCTTCGAGCTGAATCTTTTTCACCCCCAGTGGAGATATTTCCCGGTGAAAAAAATGGAAACTGGTGTTGATTTCAAGCGCCCACTTTATGTTGATTGCTTAGTTTTATTATTGTCCAAGTTTTTACATCTCTTTTTGTTTAGGTTCCTGTTTTCTTTTTCATTTTGTTTTATTTTTTACAATTTTCTTACTTTGTATATTCTTTGATGATATGCCTTGTCATTTCCTTAACTTTACGTTGGTCATCTGGATGTAAAACTGACAAATGGCAAAGTTTTCAAAATACATTAAGAAAAAAGTGAAGGCAAAACAACTTTCTAGGGACAAAAAAACAGCTCCTGTTTGCACAACAATCCCAAATGCAGGGAGAATGAAAAAATGTCTAGAAAAAGAAGGACAAAAAAAAAAACAACGAAAATTTTAGGCAAACACAATGTTGAAGTACTTAACATGAATATTTCAAGATGCCTGCCAAAGTTTTGGTTGTCAAACAAATATTGTTGACAGCTTGGCATGGGGTGAGGATGAGGTGGACGATGCCCCTGTCAAACTTGTCTTATTTGAGAAGAAAGGCAAAAACAATTGTAGACCAAAGAGGCCACGATAAATATTATGAAAAATTAATAAAAAGTAAAATATGTTTTTTTTAGGAAAATTATTTTTTAAGAAATATTGTCAATATTTTCTTAGGGGTATAGTTTAGAAAAGTCATAAATGAAATTTGTGACAAGGGAAATATGGAGGTTATAATTGAGCATATGGTGATTTAGGCTAATGGAAATAGGGATACTGTTTATTAGTAATGTTATGAAATACATTTCGTTTCACTTATATTTTTGAGTAACATCTGAAAGTGTTCTGAACTCATATCATTGGTGAACTCTAAATTTGTCATATATAATTATAATTTTTTCGCATTAATTTTAAAATATTCCTCCTTCCTCTGTATCACATTCCCGCCTAGCATAACAGCTTTAAAACATCCATGACATAAAACACCACATTATCTTCTACGTCGTCATCGGATTTCAATCATTAAGTCAGCAACTACCCACATAACCGAACTGAAGGCGAGTAAATGAAAATGCACAGATTGACACTGTGCGGATGGCCAGAATAAATCAGATGCGTTGAGGTCAATTTCAACCTTTTGTCATCGGTTTTTGAGGTTTAACTGAAACATGGCATTTAATGTCTACGGACACATTATATATTTTTTTATTATTATGCCCACAAAATGCAATGAAGGCAATTTTATTGCTGGCACATGACAGGTAAGTGATGTGGATAATACTTTTTTTCTTTAATTAAAGATTTAAATTTTGTATCGTGGTAACAGAAATGGTAAAAAGTAATACGATTTTAAATTATATTTGAACCCAGATATACCGAAATAATCACTTCCGACCCTATAAAGTATATACACTCGTGATCAGCCTGAAATTCTATGACGATGTAGACATTTCTGTCGATCAGTCCGTCTCAATACGTTTAGGGGCTATAGTGACTATATTCTCTAAATGAATTTAGATAGATCGATAAAAAAATTTGCATAGAATTGTCTTTTGTCAGCAGCCAGGTCCAGTTCTATCTATAACGGCATTATTGGTCCACGTTTAGACGTAGCATCAATATAACGGTAACCCAAGTTTACTGTATTTTGGGACATTTAGCTTTTTTTTGATTTGTTCTTTTTTGATATTTTCACTTTTTAGAGTAGCCCCATTTAAAAGTATCCCTAAACTTTTGATATTTTTCAACCGAAATGTACATAATTAGGTATATTTCCAAAATGTTGGTATCCGAAGGATTTTTTGACAAGATTTTCCATCAAATTGACTGTAATTTGGTTCCAATTGTGTTCCTAATGCTCCTGTACTTTGGTATTTTAGATTCGTATTTGGTAACAAATCTCTCTACAAAAAATTGCGTTTTATGTAAATGGTGAACCAAAGTCCCTATTCTTCTTTCGATTTACACTAAATTTAGCATAGTGTACTAAATAAAGTCTAGCATTATGTGTTTTAAATTTCGTGAAAATCGGTTCAGATTTCGATATAGCTCCCATATACATTTTCGTCCGATTTATGGTAAATAGTGCACCAAAGTCCCTATATAGCCTTCGATTGGCACGAAATATGGCATAACGGGCTGAATTAGGTCTAGAATGATGTGTGTTAAGTTTCGTGAAAATCGATTCAGATTTAGATATAGCACCCATATATATTTTCGACCGATTTAAGGTAAATGGTTCACCAAAGTCCCTATATACTTTTCGATTTCCACGAAATTCGGCATTGCGTACTGACTTGAGTCTACAATGATGTGTACTAAGTTTCATGGAATTCGGTTCAGATTTGGATATAGCTCCCATATATAACTCCGTCCGATTTTGTCAAAGACCCAAAGTTTGGCCGATTGCCACTAAATTGTGCACAGCGTAGTAAAGTTGCTATAGTATAACGTGTGTCATTTTGTTGTTTAAGTAAATGATTCACTAAAGAACCAAAGGTTGACCGATGGGAACAAAATCGTACTCAAGTTAATATAAATTAATATCTGACAAGTTTCGTTGAAATCGGTTCAGATTTAGATATAGCACCCATAAATATTTACACTCTCAGCCTTATGGCTAATGAAGGTATATACACTTTGAAATTGGTGAAATTGGTTTTGTTGAAATTGGTGCAGATGCAGGTATTGCTCCTATATATATTTCGAAAGGGTGTCTGAATGAGATTAAATTTTAAACAGTGTGACATACCGAATGGCAGTTTCTGACCATTTCCGTTTCTCAAAGGGTAAAACACTTTATTCCTGAAAATTGTCAATATATATGACCATATTCCTGAAATTTCTAGGAGGACGTCTTAAGATGCATTTTATTCTCCGAAATAGGCATATAACACCCTTTAGGTGTACCTTAACACCTACATACTAACTTTTAAATTCTCTACAAAAAATTTTTTACTATTCGTTCACCAATTCTCTTAGGCTATATCGGTCTTCTTCGTAGGGTTTAGTATCGATATGATGTTGGTATTGCATAAAAATATACTTATGGGATAATTATGTGCGTATACTATCACTTGGACTTTTCACTTAAATGTGTTTTCGGGACATTCAAGTTTCATGTGGTCATCATTTGGGACCCGCTGCTTCGATTTCTTTTTTTGTTGAGATTCCGATTACTTTATTCAATGCATTTGACCCGCACACAACAATTTCTTCCACTGAAATATTTTTACCTTTGACTAATCACCCTATTTTGATTGCTTTTTTTATACCCTACACAACTATGTTGTCAAATATTCATCCTAGACCCACCTCCAAGCATACCGATCGTCATATCTCGACTAACTGAGTCGATCTAGGCATGTGTGTCAGTCCGTCCGTCTGTCCATTATAATTTGTAAACACGATACATGCCACAGTTATGGACCAATCTTCACGAAAATTTTCATGCAGAATGGGTTCTGGCCAATGAAGACCCCTATTGGTTATAGAAAAGATCGGTTAATATTTAGGGGATGAAATGGACCAAAAACTTTAATTTTGTCTGATTTTCTGGTCGCTCCAGAGGCCGCAATTATGGCACAAACACCGCGAATTTTGGCATGGAGAAGGAGATCGGGCCAAAAAATAAGCATGCCTGTTTTGATAAAAATCGCTCAATATTAAGCGGGTCAAATGGACCCTGACTTTTGTGTGAAAAACGACAAAATTTGTATTTTATGGTGTATGTATTTTCCCTTAAGGACCTAGATCCGAGAAGTTGATTGTATGATCAAGAGGAGTGGATGACCTTTAAATTTATACCAATTATATGGTCGTATGTACTCAGATGTGGGAGTTACACTTAAATATTTACAGGTGCTTACGTAATGAGACATTATTTAGTAACAGAATCCCACACTAGAGGGCGAAAATATAGCTCTGATCGCTTTGAAAAATTTCATGAGATTCCAATTATGGGCAAGGACAACGCCTATAATTTTCGGTGATGATCAGATAATGGACCGAAAACTTAACTTTTTGTGTTTTTTTATTTATTTATTTATTTATTTATTTTTTTTTTTTTTTTTGATTCGATCTGTAGGCCCAAATCACAACATAACCCCCGGTAAAGGGAATCTGGAGAAGTACAGCCCTCGTCTACTGAATATTAGTAATATTTGTTGACCTTTAGTCTGGTTTCAAAAGAGTGCAAATAACGCAAAGTTAGATTATATGGTCGGCCCCGTCCGACTTTACTGCTCCGCTCACTGGTTTCAGAATACCTAACTATCAACCCCAGATATTCCATTTGTATCACCTGATTCGGAAGCAAATACGTCGTCTGTATTAGAGATATGTGTTTCAAGTAATCTATAAATTGACTTTTTGTACTGGGAAGTTTAAAAAGTTAACGATTATTTTCGATTATGGAAGAAATGATACAATTGTTATAATTCAAGATTTCGGGTCAGACGTTGCACTTCCTTTCTATGGTATTAGCCGTATGACTTTGCCAATATTGTTAATAAAAACAGTTTCCCTTATTGTATGAATTAAACAAATGTAAATAAATACAACTAACACTTCCTTACTAAGGATACCCCTTGGAGCTTCGATTTTTCCTGTCTTATTTGACTTCTAGTATTGTTGGTATATTATTGTACAATCAATTTTAATCCATTTATAAAGGAAATCTTGTGTTAAAAATAATCCCTAATTATTACATTTCAGCTACAATCAAATTCTAATAATACCATATTTATAAATCACACATTAGCTGTATATGTCATCCTTTTAAAACATATTTGAAAAATATCAAAGGAGAAAAAACTGATTAATTTCAACATTAGTCCCAAATATGTCAATAGAACAGAACACATTTCAAAGGATTTTTTATTTCAAAGATATTTAACAAATTGGCATGCTCCCTACCTCCATTCACATGTTCGGGGTGTGCTACAACAACTTCTACTATTTTTTAATTAATTTTCAAATCACTGCAAAAATACAGGCAGACAGCTATTTGAGACATACAAACATACACGCACGTCCACCAAGAATAACAAAAAACAACACCCTAAAATAAGAGAAAACACGCAGGCTACAGTTAATTAAATTATGTTCATTAAATGCCTTACTAATGGAATGATTGAGGTTTTAATAAAAATGAACAGAACAGGAACAACAAAGAGAGAGGGAGAAGGACACGACAGGAACCGAATTGCTGAAGTACGACACCAGCAATACTAATAAATCAAGCTGTAGTAGTAGCAGTAACATTGAACCTCTTTGAAATAGCTCATTGATTATGTTGATGACGATGATGGCTTTGGAGAATAATATGGTAGTCTATGTTCTTTGAGCAGAGTTACCATTTATGTCTTCCGGATTTGATTGAATATATTGGATTTAATATTTTTCGTGTGTATGGACGCATTTCTAAGAGCATTTAACATAACGTTTATACTGTAATCCAAAGAAACCCTAAGTGTTGCTTTTGTCTGCAGAGGATATGCAGAAGGGTTTTCGCATATAAAAGAACTTTAGAATGTCTTCAAATGGTTTCTGTCTCTATAAGACCCTTAAAGGGTCTTTAATCTATAGAAATACCTCGAGAAAGTATTCTGCCTAAGCAGATCTTCAGATGACCTTCTGAAGAAATAAATACCTTTCAAAAGACCCCCAGAGGCCTTCTATATAAGACCTATAGAGGGCCTTTGGTGAATAAAATACTTTTTGAAAGTTTTCTGCCATATGTACTTTTGGAAGGTCTTCTGTTAACAGAATGTCTTCCAAAGAAGACCTTAAGAAGGTCTCTCAGGCAAAATAACTTCTCTAGGTCTTCTTTAGATAGGCCTTTTTAGGCATGCAGATGACCGTTAAAAAAGAAAAATTCATTTTTAAACTCCTCTAGAGGCCTTATGCTCTTCTGTGAGCATAATGCTTTCCAAAAGTCTTCTGTCTATAGGAGGGTCTCCTGTTCACAGAACATCTATCGAAAGTCTTCTGTTCATTGAACATCAAAAGAAGGTCTCCTATCTAATGAGATTCTACTAAAGGTCTTTTGTCTATTGAAGGAGGTATTTCTCTATATAAAACTTTCACAGAAGTATGGAAGGTTTTAAGTAAATCGTATACCTATAGAAGATCTATGTGGCGTATAATGTATGTTGTATGAACAAATATGGTCTGCTGAGGGTAATCTTCCGGCTAAATGTCTTGAGACCATAGAGGACCTTCCGAAATTATAAATTATCTAAAAAACTTATCTAAAACTTGTATACTGCCTAAAAAGGACCCCTTGAAGGTATATATAAGAGTTCCAGAAGGTGTTCTGTGTATAGAAGACCTATATATAAATTAAAATATATATCCTTCACGACAGTGTGGTACAATGTATTATGCCTTTGTGCATATGTTTGTAACAGGCAAAAGTATAGGTTGCATTTATGATCCGAATTGGGTAACATTTGGCACAGTTCATTTACATGGCCCAGGGATGAACCCTATTGAAATTGGGAAAAATCGCTTCAGATTTAGATTATTTTCCTCAGATTTAATGTTAATAGTGCACCAAAATCCCTATATATCTTTAGATTTGCACGGAATTTGATATAGCGTACTGAATTGAGTCTTATTCGGGTCAGATTTACATATAGCTATTTTCGTCAGGTTTTTTATAAATAGTGTACCAAAGCCCTTATATGACTTTAGATTTGCACGAAATTTGGCATAAGGTATTGACTTAAGTCTAGAATGATGTATGTTACGTTTCGTCCGATTTTATGTAAATAATGTAACAACGCCCCTACATTTCTTTAGATTTACACGAACTTTAGCATAGCGTACTGACTCAATTCTAAAATGATGTGTGCTAAGTTTCGTAAAAATCGGCTTAGATTTAGAAATAACTCACATATATAGTTTCGTCTGATTTTATGTAAATAGTGTACCAAAGCTTTTACATTTCTTTCGATCTGCACAAAATTCGGCACAGCGTACTCAGTTGATTCTAGAGCGTGTGCAAATATTCGTGAAAATCGGTTCATATTAAGATATATCTCCGATATATTTTGGTCTGATTTTCAGTGAGTACAAGACTTTTAAAAGGTCTTCTGTCTACAGAGAACTCCTGGAAGGTATTTTGTATATTTCTCTGTCCTTTAGAATATCTTTCTATTTATAGTCATTTTGTAGGTATTTTGTGTAAGGAAATGGCTTAGGTTAAAAGATATTCAGTAAATCGTCTGTCTATGGGAGATCTCTAATGGATATTTTGTCTGTGGACGATCCTTAGCATATATTATGTCAAAAAAAGATAAAAAGTTTGTTCTGACTATAAAATATCATTTACTATAGAAGGCTTTATAGACCTCTATGTATAGATCTTCAGAATGTCACTTTTAGAAAAGATTTCCAGAAATCCCTATCTAAAGAAGTCCTCACGAAGGTATTTTGTCCATAGGAGTATTATCTTCCATCTCTACCCTATTCTTCTCACTATAGAACTATACTTTTAGTATAGTTATATATACTTTTAGAATAATATATGGCAACTCTGTTAACTACACCTGATGCATACAAATATGTATTTGCTAGAAAGAGAATATGTACTTGTTGTTGTTTTTGTTGTCTTTGCTTTCCATGTTTTCCCCCATTTTAACAAATTTCCAAGAAATTCATCAAAGACTGAATATTTCCTCTTCCGTTCTACATCCAAAGGCAACACCTTAAGCTCCGACACATGAACACACACACACATTGTAGGAAAATCTTGTACTATGGGAAAAATATTTATAGTCCTTTTACTGATGTTCTCCTTATTTTCTCCTTTTTGGCTTCCATAGAGTTTTTGTAAAAGCCTCAATTCGTGTGTGCGTGTTTGGTACTACTACCGTTGTGTTAATAATTGTACGTGAGCTGTCAGTTTGATGTACCGGAAGGACATTCTACTTAAGGTATAAAGTACGCGGTGGTGTTATACCCATCCATCTATGTATGCATGTAGTATATTGTACGCGATTCCCTTTTATATCCTTTCGTACATGGTATATTCTGCACTTGTACACATACACTTGGTATTTCCGCTGTTGTTTGTAATTATATGAATGTGTAACTGTGTTTGTGGGTTGCTGTGTGTGTGAACTCTTTCCGTAAGATCATTTTCTTGACACAGAGCGTGTGTTTTTTTTCCAAATGTAGATGTGTGTGTGCTCTTGCACTGCCCAACCACATACGAGTATTTACTTTGAAAACATGACTTGGTCAAAACCTGTTTAGTCATTCACCTACACTTCTCAAGCACTTAACTTGGTCTATGTGTGGTTTTACACGTCTCAACGACATGTACTTGCTTTGCCATGTTTTCAAGAGATCTGCACAAACAACAAAAAACAAAACAGGACATGCAGTAATCTAGAATTAGGAACAAGTGTAAACAAGGAATCATGGGAAAGAACAAGTTAAGAGGTAATTTCTTTTTTTAAAGGAAATCCATGGGAAGGGTTTAGGAGCTTTGGGGGTTTTTACAAGGAAACACACAACATGTGGAAGTAAAAAACAAATCAAATGTGAGATAGTGATTAATTGACCTGACGGGTTTTAGGTGTGGCCTCATAGGGCTTAAAGCAAAAGGAAATATTTTTAATTCCAAAATGTTGTCCATCGAATAGGCGTAATTTTTTTGAATTTGACAAATCGATAGTTCTTTATATCCTTCATCACAGACAACTGCAATACCATCATGCCATACTGTCTCATAAAAATCAGACGGGAAAAATAATCTTCCGCTGCTGAAACAAAACATCGAGGTGTATACAGGCGGATTGTTAATTAGTTAAAGACCCGGTATTGATACCAGATCATGAGCATTTTGTACGAACATCACCCCAGCTTGGCCAGATGTGGATTTTCTTCAGTTGAACCTTAATCGTCAATAAGGTCACTATGTACCAGTGCTGCCAAAACTTTATTAAGTAAACGTTAATAAAAACATGTAAAAACACATTATATTCCACCGGGCCACCATGTGGGTGCATTCAAGATTCTTTAAGTCGATAGGGATCTTTGTATGGGAAATAAGTTATGTTGATAGTTGGTTGTCTACGCTCCGAAAAAATCGCGTTCCCACTTGCAGACGCTCTAGTTGGAAAACTTTAATCGAACTTTTTATACCCTCAGCCTTATAACTAATGAGGGTATATACATACACCTTGTTGCGGTTTACCCACAGCCTTTTTAGACCCTCAGCCTTATAACTAATGAGGGCTTATACATACATTTTGATGCGGTGAAAATGTGCCTCATAAAAATATTGGTTTTAACCATCATGTATCTTTAGACCAAATCCGGTTTAGACAATTTAGATCGAATAGCAAATGTCCGTCCGTCTGGCCGGCTGGTGCGCACTATAACTCTCGAATGGAGTAACCGATTTCATCTATCGTATTATTTCTTCTAAACTTACAGCTATATCTACATCTCAGCCGATTTTCAAGAAATTTAGCACGCATCATTGTTGACTTAATTCAGTAAGCTATGAGAAATCTGCACCGGTTTTCACGAAACTTAACACACATCATTTAAGACTTAATTTAGTGCCCTATGCTAAATTTCGTGCAAATCGAAAAATAAATAGGGACTTTGGTGCCCCATTTACATTAAGTCGGACGAAAATATATATGGGAGCTATGTCTAAATCTGAACGGATTTTCAGAAAACTTATCATACATAATTTCAGGCTCAATTCAGTACGCTATGCCAAATTTCGTGCAAATCGCAAAGATATATAAGAACTTTGTTCCGTAATTTAAATAAAATCGGACGGAACTATGTATGGGAGCTATATTTAAATGTGTACCGATTAAAACAAAACTTCGCATACATAAAATTGGACCTAATTCAGTACGCTGTGCAAACTGTAGTGCAAATCGCCCTAAATTTGACTCTTTGGTGCTCCATTACATCAAATCAGAAGAAACTATATACGGGAGCTATATCTAAATCTGAACCGATTCCAACAAAACCTCCCGTACATCAATCTGGACCAGAGATGGTCCGTCAGAAACAGTGACATAAATGACATACCTTTTCGACGTATAATACATACGTCAGAAACGTCGGAAACCCACCGAAAACCATTAGGTTTTTGACAAAATAACCATTTCCATTAATGAATTTGGAAATTAGGTATTCTTTACTGAAATCCATATAAAATTTCAAAAATTTTTTTGCCCAAAAAGTTTAGAATTTTGTATCTGTTCTAGTAAGGAATAAACAGATATATGTAAAAACCAGTAAGGAAAGTAGTAAAGTCGGACGGGGCCGACTCTAGGATACCCTTCACCACTATGGGTACATTAAACAGGACTATTAACATGAAATTGGATGAAATAAAATATGTGATATTTATCTAAATGTGAATCTACCTAGATTTGTCCATAAAGTGTGTAAATCGACTTCAAACAAATATAAATAGGTCATCCGGTTGACTATGTCTGTACTTCTAGAAAACGCAACTACGTAATTCTATGCTCAATTTTGTACGTTGTGCAAAATTTGATGTCAATCTGACTAACATGAGGAGTATGATGCCCAATTTGCTTGATATCGGGCGAGAAAATATATGTAAGCTATATCCACATATTAAGCGATTTCAAACAAACTTGTCACAGGTTAGGTTATACTAACTTTAGAACGTTTTGTTCCTATTGGTTCCTTGGTGCGTCAATTACATAAAATCAATCTATAATAAAATGGAGCTATATCTAAATCTGGACCGATTTTCACGAAACAAGGCAGACATCACTCTAGGCTCAATTCAGTACGTTATGCCAAATTTCGTGCAAATCGAAAGATATATAGCGACTTTGGTGAACCATTTACATGAAATCGGACGAAACTATATGTGGGAGCTATATAGAAATATGGACCGATTTTATCGAAACTTGGCAGACATCACTCTAGGCTCAATTCAGTACGTTGTGCAAAATTTCGGGCAAATCGAAAGATATATATGGATGTTGGTGCACAATTTACATGAAATCGGACGAAACTATATATGGGAGCTATATCTAAATCTGGACTGATTTTTACGAAAC
>NW_026887309.1:0-11517 GCF_032173495.1 Musca vetustissima
TGCTTGCTGCAGTGGCAGCTCAATGCATTTTTTCTCAGGTTTTTACCAGGTGCTTCCTCTGACAACAATGCAAGCAAAGCATTCTTGTTATTGCACGCAATTCAGATGTGAATGGAAATTGGCAGTCTCTTTTTCAGGATGTTGAGCTAGTAAAATTGATATTAGGTTAAATGTTAATAGTTATTGTACAGCGAACAATGTATAACAACAATAGATGGAGAGGGGTGAAGGAAACACTTTGAAACGCCAAATGGAAAAAATCTTAGGTTTAAGGTTAAGCTGCTAGAAAAATTTACAAGATTGCCTTAAATTTGTTTGATGACAGTGGATGATGACATAGATGAAGCTGGCAGATGGAGCCACTTCGTCAGCCATCTCTCTAGGAAGGAAATGGTTGTATAATCTATTTGATTTATATTCCGAGGTTTTTTGGTAAAGTACAGCAACTTTTTACATTTATTTCAATACTGTTTCACATTTTCTAATAAAAAACTCCTAAATAAGGCTATCTCCCCATTTTAGGCGTATTTTCCAAATCAAATCTGGCTGTAATAGATATCCCGTGTTCTTGGTGTGTAACAAACTTCATTAGAGAAAATTGTCAGTATAGGCCCATGTTTTGTTCTATATCGGCCGGTCCGAATCGAGGCTTTCAGGAGAAAACGAAATTACAAAATTTAGGTTTGGCCCAAAGGGTGAACCCTATTGAAATTGGTAGCTCCCATATATATATTTTCGTCCAATTTTAGGTAAATGTTGCACCAAAGCCCCTATATTTATTTAATTTTTTCCGAAATTTAGGATAGCGCACTGGAATGATATGTGCTAAGTTTCATAAGAATCGAAATTGCTGAAAATCGAAATTGGAAAAAATTCCATATATATTTTCTAGTGTTGTTCTATCTAGTTCAGACCTATATGGCGAGGATATTAACATGAAAAAAATAAGAACATTTTATAGACCTATAAGGTGTGAATTTTTAAATAAATGTTTGAAAAGATGTAATGAACTTATAGGGCGTGGAATAATGAAAAGTCTTAGAATAATTACTTGAAATATCACATGCAAAATAAAACTCGATCGGTGTCGCTTCCATTTAGACCAAAACGTTCACATCTGAACTAAAAGAAACGATTATTCCAGTTCGTTCTTTTAATGAACTAAAAAGAACGAATTTGTAAGACCTAGTTCTATCGGTCTTTTAAGTGAATCGTTCATTTGAACTAGTTCGTTCGTGAACTGTACAACTCAAATATTTTCGTCCGATATTAGTTAAATGGTGCACCAAAGCCCCTATATTTATTTCAATTTGTCCGAAAATTAGAATATCGTACTGGAATGATGTGTGCTGCAAATTAAAAATCGGTTCAGATTTAGATATAACATCCCTAACATCTGAATTGAGTCTTGAATCATGACCGCTAAGTTTCGTGTAAACTCGGTTCAGATGTTGATATAGCTCCCATATGATTTGATGTAAATTGTGCACCAAATATTTTTCGATTTGCCCGAAATTGGGCACAGCGTACTGTATTTATTCTAGAATGATGTGTGCTAAGTTTCGTAAAAATCGGTTCAGATTTAGATATAGCTCCCATATATATTTTTATCCGATTTTATGTAAATACGGCACCAAAGCTCTTTTATTACTTTTGATTTTCACTAAATTCTACATAGCGTGCAGAATTGAGTCAAGAATGATGAGTGCTAAGTTTGGTGAAAATCGGTTTAGATTTAAGTTTAGCTCCTATATACTTATTCGTCCGATTTTATGTAAATGATGCACCAAACTCCCAGTTTTTGTTCGATTGAGACGAAATTTGGCATAATGTATGGAATTGAGTTTAGCATAGAATGTTTCGTACGATAAATTGTGCAAGGACAAGGTTAGCCGTAAATTACATCAATAATTATCGGAAGAAGAACTGGGATAAGGTCAATCCTAAAACAACATCTTCGCCTATTGAATGACATCAAAACGGGCGAATATGTAGAGATAGCTGAAAGTTATAAAACTTCTTGTCTCGTAATATACCTACGCTGTTCCAAATTTCGTGCAACCGAACCGACATTGGTACAACATTTACCTTAAATCGGACGAAAATATACAGTGGTGGTCACAGAATTAAAACATTTACTGTGGTAAACATTTTTTGATCAGCCCTCGAATCGTTTGAAGTATTTTTGAAATTTTTTTAATTCAGAACACTTTGATATACTGTACCGAGATTTAGTGTGAAAATTGTGTGATTTTTTACTTTACTGTATTTTTTGAAAATATTTTTAAAAAAGCTCTTTAATTTAGTTAAATTATGTAAACTAAGCATCGATAAAGTCATTTACTGATAAAAATTTTTGAAAAAATCTGTAAAATCTATCAAAATCGCCAAAAATTTGTACAGTACACCTTACATTCAGAAAATAACCCTTATTATAGAAAATAAAGTTCCGAATGCACCAGAAATTGCTAGAATTAGTAGAAAACTATAAATTATTCTCAGAATAAATAAATATTTGAAATAAAAACTGAAAAAATGGGAATTAACCTAAAAGAACGACTCAATTTCGATAGCCTTTATTGAAGAAGGCCGGAATATTTTTGCAGTATGTGAGGAAATATCGATTGATATTGGCATTTATTATATCAAATCGATTGTTCGAGTAGTACAGAATATATTTTATCAAAAAATATATCAGTCACAACAGAACGAACAGAGATCAACACCTATGTTGACGAGAAAACGTTTCTGGTACACAGCAGCATGTTTGATGGTTAACTCTTGACCCTTAAAATCTATTGAACATGACAATATTTTTCCATAATAATATTTTTTGAATAGTATAATGTCCATTTAATTTATTTTAGCCTAAAAGAAGAAAAAAATTTCAATTTGACAAATATTTAAAGTCTTGTGTTGAGCATCAAAAATACTGCTGTGTGCCAGAAACTTTTACTCGCCAACATAGGCGTTGATCTCTGTTCGTTTCGTTGTGACTTATATATTTTTTGATAAAATATATTCTGTACTACTCGAACAATCGATTTGATATAATAAATTCCAATATCAATCGATATTTTCTCACATACTGCAAAAATATTCCTGCCTTCTTCAATAAAGACTATCGAAGTTGAATCGTTCCTTTAAGTTAATTGCCATTTTTTGAGTTATTATTTCAAATATGTATTTATTTTGAGAATTATTTATTGTTTTCTACTAACTCTAGCAATTTCTTGCGCATTCGAACCTTTATTTTCTATAATAAAGGTGATTTTCTGAATGTTAGGTGTACCGTACAAAGTTTTTAGCAATTTTGATAAATTTTACAAATTCTTTCATAATTTGTTTTCTGTAAATGATTTTATCGATGCTTTATTTGCATAACTTACCTAAATTTAAGTGATTTTTTAAAAATATGTTCAAAAAAATGCAGTAAAGTAAAAAATTACACAATGTTTTAATTATATGGCCACTTCAAAGTCGATGTATTTTCATAAAAACCGTTATTTATGGAAAATTTGCATGCAATAATTTTCTATTATCACACTAAATCTCTTAAGTGCAGTATATCGAAGTGTTCTGAATTAAAAAAATTTCAAAAATACTTCAAATGAATCGAGGGGTGATCAAAAAATGTTTACCACAGTAAATGTTTTAAGTCTGTGACCACCACTGTATATATATATATATATATCGGCCCGTACAACTTTTGCCTATGAATCTATAATGGTCAAACCTTCACCGCTTTGGGTACATACACGATTATATGTGTGATCAACATAGATATTTAAAATAATTTAAAACAACCCATAACATACCAATCTGTGCCAAATTTCATCCAAATTGGATCATAAATGCGACCTGTACTTTGTTCACAAAAATACATGGACGGCAACGGACATGCATAAATCGACTCAGAAAGTGATTCTATGCATTTGGTGGACCAGGTCGTTTCCTTTTGCCTGTTACAAACATATGCACAAAGACATAATATATAGTGTGGTGAAGGGTATAAAAAGTAATACTGCTGGACAATTGTTGAACAAACAAATATATTTAATCCCAGGTCTTGGATGGCTTTAGTATAACGTAAAAAAATAAATACCCCATTTGTTAATTTGAATGTTTCATCTTTCAAAAACAATTGTTGCTATTCTTGTAGATTTTACACTGCTTTAATAAAAATATGCAATTAATTATTTTGAAATTTGCTACAAAAATATGGAAAAACATCCCGATTTTATTAATACTAGTTTTTACCCATCAACATAAATTGTTCAATAAATTTATATATATTTCGTTGGACGAAATTTGGTATTGTCGTTGAAAATAGATTGTTTTCCATATTCTTCATAAAAATTTTACCCATTTATTTATATATAAGTGACTTTGTCGTATAGTCCTGTAAGATGTATACAAACGATTGCTGTCAACAATAGCATCCCACGAAATAAAGGTTAAGGAAAGGAAGCAGCCAATATATTTTTAAGTATTTCCGGTATTTAACGCATTCAATCTCCATTCAATGATCAATGCGCGTTGTCCAAAATACCTTTTGCAAATTGGAAAAAGGGTTATTGGATAGTTTTGCAGGACATATAGTGAAAGAGATTTACAAAGCTTGTTTACAGGATCATTTATAGTAATTTATAAACAATGTGCAAAGGGGCTTTTAATCCACTATAAGCCATTGTTCATTTTCTACATGACCGCAACGAAAGAAACGGTGTAATATGACGATTATAACGGGTTACAAACACCGGACCGTGCTTCTGTTAAATGTTCACCACAGCATCTAATACCACAGGTCAGTGAGAAGTGATGTATACCGCAGATTAATAGATATCTGGTAGGGAAGACTGGGGCACCTTCGGCACTTTTTTTAGAGCTCTATATCTCAGTACTTATTCAACATATATAACAACTTTATGGCTGATTATTGTCCTCTGACACTTAATTATAAAAAATAGTACCAAACAAATATAAAAAATTAGTATTAGTTAAAAAATTTTACAGTTTTGTTAAAAAAAAGTCAAATTCGCCGAATGTGCCACAACCCGGGGTAGCTTCGCATTTGATGGGGCACATTCGGTACCATAGTCAGTTATCGCTATCAGTCTGGTTGAAATTCTGATCCTCTAAAGGCTCTATTTGGTATTAATACGCCACATAATGTTTGAATTATAGGACTTTATTTTCTAACGGCGGACGTTTACATCTCAAGGTCGCACGCACCATCAGAAATAGAGGTTTTCTATCGCATTTTCGTCAATACAAGCACGCTTGATCTTATATATGCAATTTCGAACCATATTAAAGGATTAGTTTTAAAGACAAACTCAAAAAAATTTTAAGGAAATAATATTGCATAATCTGTATATGGCCGAATGTGCCCCACTTTAAAATGCCGAATGCACCCCGAATGTGCTTTTTATAGTTTTTTTCATTTTTTTTTTTATAAGTTTTGTAAAAACATTATATTTTTAAATATTTCTTTAATAACACACATCGTAGTTAACCACTTTTTAATAATATTGTCTTAAAATTTAAAAAGTTTTATACACGAAATACTTACGAAATGGAATTCAAATATTACAGAAATATCTATAAAAATACAAACAACCCATGTATGTATCTAAATAAGCTTATTAGCTAGAAATTTCAAACTTTGTGTCAGTTATTTATTTCGATAGTCGATACCTATGTATCGAAACTAGTGATGTACGGTGAGAGCTTCATATCGAAAACGCGATTGCCGGAGGTGCCCCAGTCTCCCCTACTAGGGGATTTCGTGTCTCCCTGTTTGATAAATTACGTCAACTGGCAGCCCGTCAGTTATCTTGATAAATTACGTCAACTGGCAGCAGACCGCCTAAATTCATAATATCACTTTCCTGCTGATGCACGGATAGCAGAAAGGAAATTCCGGGACATCATTGTTGCAGCCGCTATGATTTTCCTGCAGAGACTGTTGGACTAGCGAATGAGCGCGATGAGCTCCGTCGATCTCAACCCAGCAGCTCCAGGGTCTGGGAACTAACGTTGGAGGTAAACAGATCAGTCGCGGAACATAAATAGAATAAATGATTAGATCATCTGAAGTGTTGCAAAATTGGTACAGATGTGAGCAAACTGTCGAATCCTGGTAAGAAGGATTATAAGACCTCTGTCGAATTTAACGGCGTAACTGCAGTTTATTGAGCATTCCGAGAGCGACAAGGCGAAGAGTCCAAGGGAGTCCAAGAATTCCCACCGAGGAAGTACCACAATGGTTTAGAGTTGATGGTGTTGCAATTATAATCCAGAATATTTATGGTAATGCTGAAAAAGACAAAGCATTGAAATTGTTACATATGCATATTACATATTCTACGATCATGGCATCGGGTCTTATCATTGAGGACATGTGCAAGGAATATGAAAATATCCGCTATGAAAACAATAGGTTGTTGAAGAAGATTGAAGATTAATGCGGCGTCAGTGTGTTCCGCGAATACTAGTCCTAGGCAATGGAGAAGTATACAGCCGTGTTACAATGCCGCCCTGACAACTGCAAACAGGATGCCTCTTCATGACACATACATGCCAATGCGGGTCAGAAAATCAACTGCCTAGACAAATCAAGGTAGTTTTTGCTCAATTACGTTAACATGTAGGGTGCTTGCCCAGCATGTGGTACAGGGCCGCACAGTCTAACGACCGCGGCCAAAAATGGTCAAAACCAATTAGCTCGAAGGACAAATTTTTTGATGAGGATTTTTAGAAAACACTCCAATTAGAATAAATATGAAATAATATTTTTAACAAAGGTTCAAATCTGATTATTATTTATAAACTGATTTTTTACCATATTTTCAAAAAATGGGAGTGTTTTTCTGAAGCTCAAATATTTGAAAATTCAAATTTACGATTATAAAAATGTTTATTTTGGTTGCTGCGGATGTTAAAAACTGGGATTCGCTGTAGTTTGTATGAATATAGACATCATATGGTGTATTCAGTCGTCCACACTTGTAGTACTTAGTTCATCAAATTTGTAAAACAAATTTTGAAATTAGTGGAGCAGAAAAAAAATCTTTCAAAAAGTTTCGCTCTTATTATTTTTATTTGAGTGGTGAGAAGTATTTAAGGAATAAAAAAATTAGCTGCGGAAACCTGCGGTCCTAAGAGTTATTTAACTTTTTGTTGACCACCTTATAAAAAATATGTCATATTCATGAAATGGTTAGAAGCGAATGGTTCAATATGTTATGTAAACAATTATATAAGTTATTGAGGGCCGAATGGGAAGGAGAAGATTCAGAAGAGAAGATAGTAATTATATAATATTTTACATAAAATTTGCAATTAAGTGGTCAAAACGTTATTCGAAGCGGAGATATGGGAGAATTGGTTTTAAAATATAGCTGTTAAATAAATTTTCAGTCAGTCTGAAGATTATACTTACTTATCAGATTATTTGAGACATAATCTTATAATAAAAATTTAGAGGTCGCACATGCATTTCCTTTGTGGAAAGTTCATACAGAAAAATATTAGTTCATGGAATGGGATATGCAAACTGCAGTACAATACCTTTTGAGCGATGTCATGCCACAAAATAATTAGTAGCAGCCCGTTAAAGCCGAGTCAAATAAGGATTTTTTTTTAGTATTTTATATTACAATCCGACCTTGTAATATCCTTAAACAGCCATAAAGTAAAGGCCCGAAATTATAACATGGATGATACTAAATCGTACATTTGGGAAGACAATCTTTTATATATATCTCTGATGTGTGTTCTGAAAATTTTGTGAATGATAAAAAATGAATTTATTAGTAACTGAAGTATATTAAATATTTTAATATAACAAAAATAAAACTACTATTCTTAATTTAGCTGCATATAACGATTTTATAGTACAGAAAGTTACTTTTTTAGGACCTTTGGTATGTTAGGGACCTGAAACATGGACCAACAACTAAATTGCAACACCTACTACTGTCTTCGCCCAAATTTTAAGTAATTTGGATGAAGACATGGACATTTTCATGGATTTGGGATAAATATATAAAATTTTATAGGTCCAAAAAGCGGATTTTTGTATGGGAGGTATATCAAATCTTGGTCCGATCTACCGTTTTTGGTCCGTTGCTTAGATCCCTGCTGTATAATTCCTGTTAAGGTTTTCAAAAGAATGCATTATCACATTATAATATTTTTACCGAACATAGATTTAGTCTTGGACTTATCTGTACATAACTTTGTATTTTTAGGAAAGAATTTGTGGCAATTGAGTAGTCGTTTCCTCTATACATCTTCGAAATAATAGTTTTTGTCATATCAGTTTGATCAACTAAACTTAATAAGTAATGGACACATTTTGTTTTCAGTTCAGCTATGATGATAACCCACCACATATTTCAGATTTGTATAACTTTTATCCCAATTATTGTCGATTCATACTTTTATTGAATTCATATTTATTTTCCCCAATGGTTGTAGAATTATTGAAATTCAAAACAAAACAAAAGTTTCTCAACTGATTTTTTTTTCAAAATGACAAAATGTAAAAATTTTATTGTCAATAATTTTCTTTTTACATAAATTTTATTATAATATGTGAAGATAATGGAGAGATAACAACAGACGTTCGCGGATTTACTGAACTGGTGGTTTTTTATCACTACTGATAATAACATAATAGGGCAAACAATTATGAGTCGAAAATGTCTTTTTTGTACCAATTTTTACTTCCTGGTAATTTAAGATTGGATTTGTACTTATCTGAGTATCATACAGACTTTTATGAACAGATTTATTCAAGATATTCTAATATGTTCATAGAAAATGAATATTAGTTCAGAGGTATGATTACGGTTTATGCTTTAACTCCTCGACATCGCGGAATTTTGGAAGGTTATTTTGCCTATCTTACTTCCATGGGATGGCATGTCTGACTGCGAAAATTTCAGCCAAGTCAATTCAGCGATTTTTGTGTCTACAACCAAAAGCATTTCTTTCTATGTATAGAGAAATTAAATTCCATTGGGAGTAAGTTCTCCCCATTGTTTCACGCCAATTTTTACATGGATAATGCGTATTTGTAACCAATTTACTCAAGCAAACTTAGAAGTGGGAATCTGTAAGCCTTCTTAAGATATAAGCATAGAATGTCTATGTTATTTCAGAGTTGGGAATACTTTTGATGGTATAACTCGACATCCACGCGGAATTTTAGAATTTTATCTAGCCAGTATTATTTCTATTGGGTAGCATCAGGTACTGTAAAAATCTCAGTAAAATTTATTCAGCGGTTTTTGACTTTTCAAACAAAACTTTTTGTATTCTCTATATGCAGAACATTTAAATGCAATGGGGATTGCATTTCCCCCTAATGTACCGCGCTCACTTTTGTATGGATGATGCGTATATACATCAACGTTATTCAGACAAATTTTGAAGATTGTATCTCTAGCCGTTCTTAAGATATACGCATATTACATGTTCCGGAATTTTGAGGTATGTTTACTATTGATGCGATAACTCTGCAACCACGCGGAATTTTTGAAGTTTATCTAGCCTATGTTACTTTCAGGGCATGTCATGACATTCTGTGTAAATCTCATAAACGTCTGTTCAGCGGTTTTTGCGTCTATCGGGAACATACACACAAACAAACAATTTTTTTTCTGTTATATATATATATATATATATATATAGATTAAATGTTAACATTTTTGGAGAAGGTACCAGAGATGGCGGTCTTTTATAAGCGATAGTTGCACATTATTTATGAGTAGTATAAATATTAAGGTCTGGCATATTTAGGCCACACATTATTCAACACTGACCCTAGTTATAAATTTGATCTCTTTGTAGTGGAGTTACCAGCAGGAGTAGGCCGATAGGTACCATCTTCGGTCTTGATATAGGTTTAATGCAAATATTACTATGTGCAAAGTTTGAACACCACAGGCTTCCATCTTTGTTGTTGATTTAGGGTTTTTAAAAACATTACCATGTGATATACAAATTCTTACACTTTCTGGGGGAGGTACTAGAAGTAGTGTACCGATAAGTCCTAACTTCTAACATTATACAGTCTGGCCATTAGTTTGTGCAATGTTTCAAATCGAATACTAAGAAATAAATTACAGCTAATTTTATAAAGGAATATATCCGAAGTAACTTGCGGTCTAAAAGAAATATATTGATGATGCACTGATTGATTGTACACGGAGGAAAAAAAACGCCTCTCTAACATATGTCCCAAACATATTTTGCAGCAAACATATATATGTTTGCAACAGTCCCAAACATAACATATGTTTGGGTCCCAAACATAATATATGTTTGCATCCAAACATATTTATGTTTGCATCCAAACTTATTAATGCTTGCATCCAAACATATTTATGTTTGCAACCAAACATATTTATGTTTGTATGTAAACATATATATGTTTGGATGCAAACATATATATGCTTGGATGTAAACATATATATGTTTAGATGTGAACATAAATATGTTTGGATGTAAATAAATGTTTAGGTGTATTTGTATACTTACGCCATATATAAGGAAAAACAAATTTTAATAAATTCATATATTCTACATAGTTTATTACATATATATATATATATATATATATATATATATTATTTTAATTATAAACATAAATTTATTCATATATATATATATATATATATAATTTTAAATATAAATAGACATAAAAATATAAATATATATACACATATATATGTATTTAAATTTAGATAAATTTCAATGTCTATTTATATTTGAATTTATATATTTACCTTTATATCTATATTAACATTATGTTGGAGTTGTCTTTCAGACATTCATCAATTATGGCCTTAAAGATATTTACCATATCTTATTAAATCGTACAATATCTATATGAAAATAAAATATGTAAATACATTATTCAAAAAATAATAAATGCATTATTCTTACCTCCAATCTGCAACTCTATTTGAAATGTTGGTGTTGACACACACTGAAGAAGAATTTTTTCGAACTGGTCTTCTGAGAGGCTGTACAATTCTAAAAAAAGTATAAAACAAGGAAAAAGAACCAAAAAACTTGACTAGGTAAGTGTGTGCGAGAGGCGACGCGGCCGAAGAAACGCGTGTGTTTTGTGTTGTGACGATCTGTTTCACAAGCAGGCCCTTTTTTGCATGACGATGGAAACAAAGCACATAACACATGCGTTTCTTCGGCCGCGTCCCCTCACGACCACACTTACTAGAGGACAGGTAATGTATTCTTGTTGTTGTTGCGACCATTTTTAACAACCAGGTTTTTTTGCATGGTGATGGAAAAAAATGGGTGCAACAACAAAACATAGAACACATGTTTTTTTGGACGCTTACATATCATACACCCACACTTACCAACTTTTTTTGTTATTTATATTATACATAATTTATGTTATTCTTTTTTTATTATTTAATTTATTTTTTTGTTGCTTCAATATAAGCATACCAACCGAACCAAAGGAACAAAAAC
>NW_026887310.1:0-11412 GCF_032173495.1 Musca vetustissima
GTAGGTTTCGCTCGTACTTGGTTTAACTCCAGTACTCGACAATTTCTGCCAATGAAAACTGGAACACTTATCTATACGACAACACAAAGTGAATGAGAATTATTTTTCCATATCTCGACAATATCTCCATGACTGTTCATTGAAGTCAATTATTTAATTATTATGATTGCAAAGTGATTTGCTTAAATGTAGGTATCCTAGTATTATATTAACGATGGGGTAAGGTGATGTGAAATGTAGCGGTCACCCTACAAAATTTCAATTGAAAATCTCAACAATTTTTGAAGATATAGCCGATTTATTGTGTTAGCATCAAGTGACAGCAAGAGGGTTTCTCAAACTTTAAACGCGTTTTTCTCCAAACAGTGCCCGCCATTCGCAACTCAAAACTAATAACCCAATCGATTTTAAATTTTGGGACGTTTCTCTGTGAGTGTATAGCTCTCGTATGAACTAGAATAAAGCCAATCGGTGACGATTTTCCTTTTTTTAACTTGGTTTGTGGTAAAAAATTGGTGATTTTTTGTAAATATTTTTTCAAAGGTCCGCCATTTTGTTAATTTTTGAGCGAAGTCAATAATCCTAGTTCATACGAAAGCCAGAAATGTACTCTTTCTAACACGTTGGAATTTTCGGGTTCCGATGTTCTAGTAAGGAGTTATCATGCCATCAAAAATAAGGACTTTTCTTGATCACAAAAAACAACAACAATTTTTTGTAAACTATTTTTCTTCATATTTAAATCTTCATATATATGTGCAAAGTTTCAAACCATAACAAGCATTGGTATTGATTTACCAGCCCTTTGAAAATCTTGAAAATATAAAATCGAGAATGGGGGGGGTTCCCTTAATTCAATATTTTGTTGCAAAGTTATTTAAATTCAAATTTGATTGGAAAAGCTAGTAAGTATGGAAGATTGCAAAAATTTATATTTTTTGTTGCCCACAAAGTCTTTGGAGGTTAAGTGTTATTATTAAAGTGAAATTATGCTAATAGCTGGCAATAGTTTTAGAATAACTTCACCGATCACTTTATTATTTAATTTATTATTATTTGTTGAACGATGCGATAGTCATGGTAAATAAATATAATTTTTGTGGAAGGCAAAGATGATGACAATGGAGTAATCGTTGTGCAAAACAAAAGATTTAAGAAGGAAACGTGAACAATTACTTTTATGGTTTTCGACAGAAAAAGAGGAAGCAGGGGATTGTGCAACAAGATGTAAGGGTTGGGAAATTTCTAATGGGAAAGAAAGTCCTTGGGGTGTACATTAGAAACCCAGAAGGATAAATTCGCCAAAGTTATGGTATGACGATTAAGTTAAATTTTTGCAGTTATTGTGTGATTATTTTTTGACCGGTAACTCTTTAAGTTAATGACGAAAAAGTTCTATATTTATACCCTTCACCACACTGTGGTACAGGGTATTATGTCTTTGTGCATATGTTTGTAACAGGCAAAAGGAAACGAGATAGACACATGGTTTCTTTTGAGAATATGCATAGAATGACTTTTTAAGTCGATTTATGCATGTCCGTTCGTTCGACTGTCCGTCCGTCAGTCCTAAAACGATGTGTGTTAAATTTCGTGAAAATCGGTTAAGATTTAGATATAGCTTCCATATATATTTTCGTCCGATTTTAGGTAAATAGTGCATCAAAGTCCCTATATATCCTTCGATTTGCACGAAATTTGGCACAGCGTACTGAATTAAGCCTAGAACGATGTGTGTTAAATTTCGTGACAATCGGTTCAGATTCAGATATAGCTCCCATATATAATTTCGTCCGATTTTAGGTAACTAGTGGACCAAAGTCCCTATATATCCTTCGATTTGCACGAAACTTGGCACAGCGTACTGAATTAAGCCTAGAACGATGTGAGTTAAATTTTGCGAAAATCGGTTAAGATTTAGATATAGCTTCCATATATATTTTCGTCCGATTTTAGGTTAATAGTGCATCAAAGTCCCTATATATCCTTCGATTTGCACGAAATTTAACATAGCGTACTGATTTAAGCCTAGAACGATGTGTGTTAAATTTCGTGACAATCGGTTCAGATTTAGATATAGCTCCCATATATATTTTCGTCCGATTTTAGGTAAATAGTGCACCAAAATCCCTACATATCCTTCTATTTGCACGAAACTTGGCACAGCGTACTGAATTAAGCCTAGAACGATGTGTGTTAAATTTTGCGAAAATCGGTTCAGATTTAGATATAGCTCCCATATATATTTTCGTCCGATTTAAAAATAAATAGTGCACCAAAGTCCCTATATATCCTTCGATTTGCACGAAATTTGACATAGCGTACTGATTTAAGAATAGAACGATGTGTGTTAAATTTCGTGACAATCGGTTCAGATTTAGATATAGCTCCCATATATAATTTCGTCCGATTTTAGGTAAATAGTGCACCAAAGTCCCTACATATCCTTCGATTTGCGCGAAACTTGGCACAGCGTACTGAATTAAGCCTAGAACGATGTGCTTTAAATTTCGTGAAAATCGGTTAAGATTTAGGTATAGCTTCCATATATATTTTCGTCCGATTCTATGGGAATGATGCACCAAAGTCCCTATATATCCTTCGATTTCCACGAAATTTGGCTCAGCATTCTGAATTAAGCCTAGAACGATGTGAGTTAAATTTCGTGTATATCGGTTCAGATTTAGATATAGCTCCCATATATATTTTCTTGCGATTTTATGTAAATGGTGCACCAAAGTCCCTATATATCCTTCAATTTGACCGAAATTTGGATTTGTAAGTATTCCTATTCCCGGTTATTTTTGAGATGATATGCCGTCCAATCAAATGAGGAACATTTCTGTAAAATATATGATACTTCTATTTCGAGTCCTTGTGCGTCTTATTTTCTTAAACCATAAACTAGTTACAAAATTATTAAGGAAAGAAGTAAAGTCGGACCGGGACCGTCACCACTTTGGGCATATTGTACATATGTACCCTAACAATTGCATGTCAATGTTCCCTCGAAGGAACATACTCACGCCTTTTTTGCAACCTATGCTAAATTTAATTTCAATATTCGGTACGTCGAACTGTTAAAAATTTAATCTCAATCAGACACCCGTTCGAAATACATATGGAAGCTATAGCTACATCTGCACCAATTTCAACAAACGCAATAACGTCATTCACCATTTATATAAAACCGGACGTAAAAATATATGGGAGCTATACCTACATCTGAACGGATTTTCTCAAAACTTAACACACATCACTCTAGACTTAATTCAGTACGCTATGCCAAATTTCGTGCGAATCACAGTATATATAGGGACTTTGGTGCACCATTTACCTAAAATCGGACGAAAATATATATGGGAGCGATATATAAATCTGAATCGATTTTCACGAAACTTATCACACATCATTCTGAACCTAATTCAGTACCCTATGCCAAATTTCGTGCAAATCGAAAGATACATGGCGACTTTGGAGCCCCATTTACCTTAAATCGGACGAAAATATATATGGGTGCTAGATATTATTCTGACCCGATTTTCTCGAAATTTGACACACGTCATTCTAAACTCAATTGAGTACGCCATGCAAAATTTAGCGCATATCGAAAGATATATAGGGACTTTGGTATCCCATTTACCTTAAATCGCACGAAAATATATATGGGTGCTATATCTAAATCGGAACCGATTTTCATGAAACTTAGCACACATCATTCTGTACATATTTTAGCACCCTACGCCAAATTTCGTGCAAATCGAAAGATATATGGGGACTTTGGTTTACCATTTACCTTAAATCGGACGAAAATATATATGGGAGCTATATCTAAATCGGAACCGATTTTCACGAAACTTAGCACACATCATTCTGTACATATTTTAGCACCCTATGCCAAATTTCGTGCAAATCGAAAGATATATGGGGACTTTGGTTCACCATTTACCTTAAATCGGACGAAAATATATATGTGAGCTATATCGAAATCTGACTCGATTTTCTCGAAACTTAACACACATCATTCTGGACCTAATTCAGTACCCTATGCCAAATTTTGTGCAAATCGAAAGATATATATATGGACTTTGGTGCACCATTTACCTTAAATCGGACGAAAATATATATGGTTGCTAGATGTTAATCTGACACGATTTTCTCGAAATTTGGCACACGTCATTCTAGACTCAATTGAGTACGCCATGCAAAATTTCGCGCATATCGAAAGATATATAGAGACTTTGGTGCACCATTTACATAAAATCGGAAGAAACTATATATGGGAGCTATATCTAAATCAGAACCGATTTACTCGAAACTTAACACACATCATTCTGTACATATTTTAGCACCCTATGCCAAATTTCGTGCAAATCGAAAGATATATGGGGACTTTGGTTCACCATTTACCTTAAATCGGACGAAAATATATATGTGAGCTATATCGAAATCTGACTCGATTTTCTCGAAACTTAACACACATCATTCTGGACCTAATTCAGTACCCTATGCCAAATTTTGTGCAAATCGAAAGATATATCGGACTAAAATATATATGGTTGCTAGATATTAGTCTGACCCGATTTTCTCGAAATTTGGCACACATCATTCTAGACTCAATTGAGTGCGCCATGCAAAATTTCGCGCATATCGAAAGATATATAGGGACTTTGGTATCCCATTTACTTTAAATCGGGCGAAAATGCGTATGGGAGCTATATCTAAATCTGAACCCATTTTCCCAATTTTAATAGGGTTCGTCCTTGGGCCGAATAGATGAGCTGTGCCAAATTTCATCCAAATCGGATAAAAAATGGGACCTGTACTTTGTCAACAATTTAACATCTACAGACGGACGGACGGACGGACATGCATAAATCGACTTAGAAAGTGATTCAATGCATATTCTCAAAAGGGTATAAATACGAGATTTTTGACCCCCAAATATTCTACCTCCTCAAAGACAAGAAATCGAAAAGGGAGAGTCAGTGCTAGATGCAGACTCATGCAGCTCAGATGAGTTCCATATTGAACAAATTTCAATAGCCGTCCTTGGGTACTTATCCAGGTCTCTATTCCCAAAAGAGTCCTCCCGAATCCTTACTTGAATACTTATTAAGGTCACTTGCAGAGGAATCCTTTAATATCCTTGTTTAAGTACTTATTAAGGCCTCTCAAAAGAATCCACCCGTATCCTTGCTTGGGCACTTATAAAGGTCTATTGCAGTATTCTTGCCTGAGTAGAATTCTTTATTTTCCTTGATTAAATACTTATTAAGGTATCTTGCAGCAGAATCCTTTCGTGTCATTGCTTGAGTCCTTACTAAAGTCTCTTGCCGTTGAATCCTATAGTATATTTCACCCTTATTTAAAACATCGCCCTACTTATTTGAAACATCCGAATCCCAAGTTATCCTTGCTGTAGTCTTAACTAAGGGCACTTGCAGTAGAATCCTTTCGTATTCTTGCTTGAGTACTTACTAAGGTCTCTTGCGTTGAGTCCTGTAATATATTTCACCCTCCTTTAGAATAGGCCCACTTATTTGAAATATCCGAATCCCAGCTGTTGTGCGAGCACTTACCTAGGTCTCTGAATCCTAGTATTCCATTACATTCCTCGCCGAGAGTACTTATTTAGGTCTCGACGTCGAAGGACGACTATGCTCTGACCATATTGGGAGACCCGATAATCAAAACACAATCCGTTCACTTTAACACCGAAAATTGTCAAACCTATGTAAATGAGGGACAGTGTATTACTTCATGGGTAATAGTCATGATTACCACCTACTAATAAAAGATATCTCCGACCGACATACGCATATTAATTCTGCTAATCAAAAAACAATGACACTGCACTCCTGACACTTGAAATCATAGAAATGGACGGAAATATATTTACATTTTTGTTAACTTTTTTGTCCTGGTCAAAACATAAAAATGCCTTTAACTTGTACAAGATAGTATGGCAATTGAATTACCATTGTCGGCTTTGCCGAAGAAGTGTCGAATGAATAAAGGTATTGTGATGCTTTTAGAAATCTATACCGTCTAATAAAAATGACAACTTTATTTCCCTCATTTTTCGATACTTTACAAAAACCTTAATTTCGTCGACACATTACAAACAGGATTTACGAACATTTTTCAGACATTGGATACCAGTCTGGGGATTACAAATTTCATTGTTTTTGTTGTGTTGTTATACCCTTCATCACACTGTGGTACAGGGTATTATGTCTTTGTGCATATGTTTGTAACAGGCAAAAGGAAACGAGATAGACCCATAGTTCCTTTTGAGAATATGCATAGAATCACTTTCTGAGTCGATTTATGCATGTCCGTCCGTCCGTCTGTTGGTGTTAAATTGTTGAAATTTGGCACAAGTCACTTATTTGGCCCAAGGACGAACCCTATTGAAATTGGGAAAAATCGGTTCAGATTTAGATATAGTTCCCATATATATTTTCGCCCGATTTAAGGTAAATTGTGCACCAAAGTCCCTATATATCTTTCGATTTGCACCAAATTTGACATAACGTAATGAATTGAGCCTAGAGTGAGGTCTGCCAAGTTCCGAGAAAATCGGTCCAGATTTAGATATAGCTCCCATATATAGTTTCGTCCGATTTCATGTAAATGGTGCACCAAAGTCCCTATATATCCTTCGATTTGCACGAAATTTGGCATAATGTACTGAATTGAGCCTAGAGTGATGTCTGCCATTTTTTGAGAAAATCGGTCCCGACGTAGATATAGCTCCCATATTTAGTTTCGTCCGATTTCTTGTAAATGGTGCACCAAAGTCTCTATATATCCTTCGATTTGCACAAAATTTGGCATAAGGTACCGAATTGAGCATAGAGTGATGTCGGTAATGTTTCGTGAAAATCGGTCAAGGTTTAGAGATAGCTCCCATATATATTTTCGTCCGATTTTATGTTAATGGTGCACCAAAGTCCCTATATATGTTTCGATTTGCACGAAATTTGGCATAACGTACTGTATTGAGCCTAGAGTGATGTCTGCCAAGTTTCTTGAAAATAGGTCCAAATTTACATATAGCTCCCATATATAGTTTCGTTCAATTTCATGTAAATGGTGCCCCAAAGTCCCTATATATCTTTCGATTTACACATATATCTTGCGATTTGCACGAAATTTGGCATAACGTACTGTATTGAGCCTAGAGTGATGTCTGCCAAGTTTCTTGAAAATAGGTCCAAATTTACATATAGCTCCCATATATAGTTTCGTTCAATTTCATTTAAATGGTGCACCAAAGTCCATATATATCCTTCGATTTGCACGAAATTTGACATGACGTACTGAATTGAGCGTAGAGTGATGTCTGCCATTTTTTGAGAAAATCGGTCCCGACTTAGATATAGCTCCCATATATAGTTTCGTCCGATTTCTTGTAAATGGTGCACCAAAGTCTCTATATATCCTTCGATTTGCACAAAATTTGGCATAAGGTACCGAATTGAGCATAGAGTGATGTCGGTAATGTTTCGTGAAAATCGGTCAAGGTTTAGAGATAGCTCCCATATATATTTTCGTCCGATTTAATGTAAATTTAGTCCAGAATGATGTTTGCCAAGTTTTGTGAAAATCGGTTGAGATTTAGATATAGCTCCCTTTTATTATAGATTGATTTTAAGTAATTGACGCACCAAACCCAAACGTACTGAGATTAGTATAACCAAACCTGTGACAAGTTTCGTTGAAATCGCTTCATATTTGTATATAGCTTTCATATATATTTTCGCCCGATTTGAAGTAAGTTGGGCATCAAACTCCTCATGTTAGTCAGATTGACATCAAATTTTGCACAACGTACAAAACTGAGCATAGAATTACGTAGTTGATTTTTCTAGAAGTACAGACATTGACCAATGGATGGCCTATTTTTATTTGTTTGAAGTCGATTTACATACTTTTGTCCCATTGTAACGAACGAATGACATGTTTATGAATAGATTTAGGTCGTTTCACATTTAGAAAAATATCACATATTTTATTTCATCCAATTTCATGTTAATAGTCCTGTTTAATATACCCATAGTGGTGAAGGGTATCATATAGTCGGCCCCGTCCGACTTTACTACTTTCCTTACTGGTTTTTTGTTGGTTTAATGTTAGGTCTGTTGTTTCGGCTAAGTGCTCAGATCGCATACATAAATAAAGTAATGAAATTGAAAAAAAGCGTTCAGATTAGTCCAGTGAAACCAATAAGGATAGACAAAAAGCTGGCCCTGAAAACCATCATTCGTAAAAGCTTTAGTAAACAAAAACAAAACGAAGAAGACCAACATCTTCTTAGAAAAGAGAATACGAGAAGCTCTTCTTAGGAATGAACAGAACTTCTCATTATAGACGACCGGAAGCTCTGTTTTTGGAAGACTGAAATTATTTCTTTTGGAAGTATAAAAGGATCTTATTACAGAAGACCAGCGAATTCTGTCTTTAATTTGATAGAGACCCCTTATACAAATTAAACATGTTTTTAATGACCCGAAATCATACAGGGTTGCCCATATTCGACGGACCCATCTGGCAACGCCATAACTTTTGACAGAGGTATGTCACATCGCTTAATGACATACCGCGTTTGAAGCGTCAGTTCAAGCTGATTTTTACCATGAACCAATACACGACACGCGAGCTCTCTGAAATAGTTGAAATTTACATTCAACAGACGAAGTCAATTGTGAAAACTCAACGTGCTTTTAAAACATTAAAAAATGTGAGAAGTGTGCCTTCTAAAAACTCCATTAAGCGTGTATACGAAAAATTTTCGACTGGTAAGGCTCTTTCTAATCCGAAGAGGCCATATAAAAGTCGATCGGCCGAGAATATCGCTGCCGTACGAGCCAGTGTTGAGAGGTCCCCAAGAACATCCCAAAAACCCCGTTCTCAGCAGTTGGGCATGGCTCGGTCCACTTTACAACGGATTATTCGCATTGATTTGCAGTTGTTCCCGTACAAAATTCAATTGACGCAAAGAATGTTGCCTGCGGACAAGCCTCGTCGATTGGAATGGGCCCAAAGAGTCATCGAAATGGCCGAAGATGACGATCAATTTTTGAACAAAATTATCATGTCCGATGAAGCCCATTTCACATTGAATGGGACCGTAAATAAGCAAAGTTGCCATTTTTACGCCACTGAAAATCCTCAGGAGATTCAAGAAGTGCCTCTCCATGACGAAAAATTTACAGATTGGTGCGGCGTTAGTGCGAAAACGGTCATTGGGCCGTTTTTCTTTCAAAATGAAAATGGCCATGCTGTTACCATCAATCAGGAGCGTTATCGCGACATGATTACCAATTTTGTGATGCCAATTATTCGTCGAAAACGTATGAGGCAGTTCTGGTTTCAACAAGACGGCGCTCCTCTGCACACAAGTCGCATAACAATCGATTTTCTGAAGAATTTTTTTCCGGGACGTTTGATGTCGAAAAGTGGTGATCTGGATTGGCCACCGCGTTCGCCCGATTTGACGCCGCCTGACTTCTTCTTGTGGGGATATTTGAAGTCAAAGGTTTACGTTAACAAGCCAAGGACCGTAGAAGAGCTCAAGAACAACATTCGTGAAGAAATACCCGCCATTCCGGCCGAAATGTTGGCAAAAACTATGGAAAATGCCGCAAAAAGGGCCAAAATACGTCATCAACGCCAGAGGCGGCCATTTGACGGATATCATATTCAACCAGTGAGCGGAGCAGTATAGTCGGACGGGGCCGACCATACAATACCCTACCCAACTACCACGGAACTCTAACTTTCTTCGGATTTTTATTCCGAGACCGGGCCATATTTCGTGATAGTTTCACCCTCTTGCCCGATTACAGGTCAATATCACCTCTTCCTTACACTGACATATTTTCCCAATATTACTTCTAATTATTTGTCCATATTCCCTTCACAGTGGGTTGTGTTGTTATGTTCGGTTTATAATCGTGGCCTATAGATCGACTCGAAAAAAACACAAAAAATAAGTTTTCAGTCCACTTCATCCCAAAATTATTATCTGATCATCACCGAAGTCCTTGGCCATTCCTGGATCCTCATGGAAAACTTCAAAGCGATCAGCGCTATATTTCCGCCCCCTAGTGTGGTAATGGGTTACTAAATATTATATGAATACATAAACACCTTTAAATATTTACGTGTAACTCCCACATCTGAGTATATACGACCATGAGTACATACGACCATAACAATTAAAAGGTCAAACACTCCTCTTGGATATACTATCAATTTTTCGGACCTATGCCCTTCAGCAGCAAATATGTTCGCCATAGAATATAAATTTTGTCATTTTTCACACAAAAGACAGGGTCCTTTTGAACCGCTAAATATTGACCAATGTTTATTATTTGACCCGATCCCCTTGTCCATGTAAAATTTCGCGATGTTCAGGCCATAATTTCGGCCTCTGGAGCGACCAGAAAAACGGACAAAAATTAAGTATTTGGTCCATTTCATTCCCTAAATATTAACTGATCTTTACCAAAAACAATAGGGGTCTTCATTGGCCAGAACCCATCCTACATAGAAAATTTCGTGAAGATTGGTCCATAACTGTGTCCAGTATCGTATTTACAAATTATAATGGACAGACGGACGCACACACATGTCTAGATCGACTCAGCTAGTCGAGATATGACGATCGGTATAATTAATGTGGGTCTAGGACCAATATTTCGCGGCGTTACAAACTATTGGGGCTGCACAAAACTATAATACCCTGACAACATATTTGTGTAGGGTATAAAAATTGATGTAAACAAATCTACTTGGAACAAATTAAATGATTAACATTGCCAACCGCCAAATTTTTATTTTTTTTTTTCTTTCCTTTAAAAAAAAAAACATGGGTCCGTCGAATATGGACAACCCTGTATCCACTCCTCTATTCCTATGACAAAATTTTGTTAAAAATCTATTAATACAGTGAAATAAGCGAACTTTTATGAGGGGTTATATTGTAACTTTAACCTATATACAAATCGTACAAATTTGTATAAAAGTCAGCCTTCCAGTACTCTTTATGCCAAATTACGGTCCATCGTTTAAAAAATGCAGCTAAAGTTTTGAAAATACCGAAAATGAGATGGTATACCAAACCGTAAACTGAAATCGATAATTTTTGTTGGTACGAAGATTTTATACCCCATAAGAATTTGATATACCAAATTAGAGCGAATTTCGTTTGAAAACATGTCTAAACGGCCAAAATACCGAATAATAGGTATAATATTATATGGGGGCTACCCGGAAACTTGATCCAATATTGATAATTTTTAGTAGAAAGATTTTCTACTCAATGAGAATCTAAAAAATATAAAATCACACCTAATTTCATTGAAGCACGTCCGCATGTTCCCCAAAATACCAAAATTT
>NW_026887311.1:0-11585 GCF_032173495.1 Musca vetustissima
TTTTCACGAAACCTTGCACACATCATTCTACACTTAATACAGTACTCTATGCCAAATTTCGTGCAAATCGAATGATATATAGGGGCATTGGTACACCATTTACCTTAAATCGGACGAACGGATATATGGGAGCTATATCTAAATCTGAACCGATTTTCAAGAAACTCTACACACATCATTTTACATTTAATTCAGTACGCTATGCCAAATTTCGCGGAAATCGAAAGATATATAGGGACTTTGGTACACAATTTACCTTAAATCGGACGAAGATATATATGGGAGCTATATCTAAATCTGAACCGATTTTCACGAAACTTGACACACATCATTCTAGACCTTTGTCATTACGCCGTGCCAAATTTCGTGCAAATCGAAAAATATATAAGGACTTTAGAGGGCCATTTACCGAAAATCGGGCGAAACTATATTTGGGAGCTATATCTAAATCTGAACCGATTTTCACGAAACTTTGCACACATCATTCTAGACTTAATTCAGTATGCTATGCCACCTTTCGTGACTTTGGTACACCATTTACCATAAATCGGACGAAAATATTTATGGGAGCTATATTTAAATCTGAACCGATTTTCCCAATTTCAATAGGGTTCGTCCTTGGGCCAAACAAATGAGCTGTGCCAAATTTCATCCAATTCCGATCATAAATGCGACCTCTACTTTGTTTACAATTTAACATGGAAAGACAGACGGACGGACATGCATAAATCGACTCACAAAGTGATTCTATGCATATTCTCAAAAGGAACCATGGGTCTATCTCGATTATTTTTTGCCTGTTACAAACATATGCACAAAGACATAATACCCTGTACCACAGTGTGGTGAGGGTATAAACATATATCAGTCACTCAAACGTTGGCCGTATAACACTTACATAGAACATCTTACAGCCTGTTTTTGTAAATGTAAAATGTCCATTCGTTCGTCGAAAAAACGAACGATTACCATTTTGGTTTTCGCAAACAAATTACCGGTTGTAGTGTATAGGTAAAGTGGTATTCGTATTTTTTTGGTTTTTGTTATACAAAAGTGTATAAGTGTATAATAAGTGTATATTTGTGTGTTGTAAGTGTATAAGTGTATAAGTGTATATGTGTATAAGTGTATAAGTGTATAAGTGTATAAGTGTATAAGTGTATAAGTGTATAAGCAATGTATAAACATTTTGAATTTTCTATTTTGACACTTTTTATGTAAAAAAAAACTGTTTGTAAACAATAAACAGAGTTACCCTCATTTTGCAATAATTCTATTGGAAAATTTGCAACAAGATACCAAAAGAAACACTTTGGCACTAATGGTTAAAAACGAATGAAAAAGCTCAATCGTTTCTAGACGAAAGCTTTTACAATTATTACAAAAACCAAATTTTCGACGTATACGTTTTAATACGAACGATACGTGTGACTGCCGGAACAAATTACAAAAACAGGCTGTTTTTTGCCCTCCACGATATTGTGTATATATATATATATTTCAGTATGAGTCTATGTATGTTTTGACAATCACCAACTTAAGGTTAGAATATTTCTCACGTTTTGTTGTCATTTATGGTGTAAATACACATTTTTTTTGCGTTCCTACCGGTTTTTCTTGTATTTTAGATAACTTTTGAATCTTTTCATGAAATAAATTCAATACTATCGATGCTACTTCAATTATTCATTTAAATATCCAATAGGATAAAATCTTGTATGAAAAATGATATTACTGTAGAATGTTATATGAATTCACTTCAATATAACCAATTTTTGTTTAAAGAAACCCACCCTTCCTTTTACATGTACCAGACCCTTTGTAATGCATTTAAATACCGTAAAATTGACTAAAATTATCCTGATGTTGTTTCAAATTTCCATTACATAACAAATTAGAGAGGTAAATGGCCAACGTTGGCAGTTGTCGCTGACACCCAATAATTTGTCTTACATTAACTATAGATTTCGTAAGTATTCCTTTCCCACCGTATGACGGATGAAGGGTATATGTTAACATATATAATGATGTCACTTGCAGAGTGTTTATCTCCCACGGGTATAGCGAGTTCGATTCGACTGAACTTAACACCGTTTTTGTTTTGCTTTGACAACTGCCACGGTAATTCGATCCACTTTAATAGGTTGTTGCTACGCACACACGCGTACTAGTTGTAACCCTTAAATATCGTATTTTTTCTTCAAATATTTCCATGACATTACTTTGTCAAAAAAGGGTGTTTTGGTACAGATAAGAAATTGTTTGGCGTCTGAGAATCGTATGTCATTGAGTCCATCATGGTTATTTAGCATGCAACACGTGCTTGTAATTAATACTTGTAACAAGTGACAAATAAAAGATGCGTTAAGCTTAGCAGGGTCATTTATTTGTAATGTCATTTCAACCTTACTAGAATTATACAATACTACAGCGAAAGTCAGATTTAGAAAACGAAAAAAATTAAAATGTATCGGACACATTTTTCCCCTACTTATATTTTCTACTTCGCACTTAAAGTAGCTGCACTTACTACTTTTGATGCAACATTTTCTTAAAACTCCAATACTACTCAATAAGACTCTAAAATTTCAAATGACACTACATGTGTTTTAAACATTGAATATACGGAAAATGGGACATATACTATTATATCATCATAATAAATGCAAACGGGAAAAATCGAAATTGACTTTTAGTTTAAATTTTCAAGACTTTCAATGGGCTGCTAAATCAATACCAATGCTTGTTAAGGTTTGTTACTTTGCACATATATATTTGAAGATTTAAAAGAGAAGAAAAATAATTTACAACACATTTTTGTTATTTGTTGTTTTTTTGTAATTAAACAAAAGTCCTTATTTTTGATCGCGGGCATGATAACTCCTCGCTGGAACATCGGAATCCGATTCATGTTTTTGGTGGATAAATTTGTTACCCAATAAGAAACCAATGTACCAAATTTCAGAGAATTCGGTTGAAAAACGCGCTGAAGAACCCCAAAATACCGAAATTTGGGGGGTACCCTTACATGGGAGCTATGCCTAAACGATATGGCCCATCTTGGCCGAACTTGACCTGCCTGCAGACAAAAGACTCTGGGTAATATTTTAGCGATATATCTCAATTCGTTTAGACGATAGAGTGATTACAACAGACGGACATGCAAGCTTTTGAAGCTTAGGGCTTTTGGGGGTGGAAAGATCCTTGCGGCAAATTTCCAAGCCCAGAATATGAGCTCGATGTTGTGTCACAGTGTATATATACCTAAATCGGTGTAGGGTATCATATAGCCGTTCCGTCCGACATTGGCCCCAATTTCACAGGGGATAATAATCCTCCCAGGCATAGCCTCATCCAAGGTGTCAGGACCTATATAACTTATTTTGTTCACATGTTAATAGCAATTTTCTAAACATACCATACATTAGCACATTAAACATATTTACAATTGTGTATAAAAAAAAAAAAAAAAAACATGTCCAGTATTCGTAATACAATCAACAAAGAGTAGAAAATTTCACGCTTATAATTCAATTTAATTTCAAGAGCCATTGAAAAATAACCACTTTAATGGTAAGTGTGCAGGACCACAAAACACACACACAAACAGCTACCCCCAATGAGTTTATTGTTTCAACACTCCTGTTGCATGTTTGTTTATCGTAAACAAATGGAAATGGCAACTTCGCTCGCCTTTTTGTCCATAGGCAGAAATTGTTGTATACCCCCATCCACATATAGTCCCAAAAAATTGTGAACGTATTTAAGGCCGCTTGTAACAAACAAGTATAAACGATGCTAAGTTCGGCCCGGCCGAACTTCTTATACCCTCCAACATGAGGATGATAATCAAAATGTCTAAAATTAGTGGGAGATAACGCGTATTATTATAGGACATGTCGGTCAATTTCGATCATTTCTCCGACATTATCGATATTTTCATTATGGATTAATTTTTCCCCAACCTAAGGTAAGGTATATATTGGGGTCTCCGGTGAATATTTCGATTTACACGAAATTTACTTAGATTTCCAGAAATGACGTAGATGTTTCACCGACGGAAGCTCTGCTCCGCTGCTGCTGTATATTAATCTCACATCATTTCATTGGGAAGATATTAAAAAATGGTAAATGAATAACTCTGATTAACACCATATACAAAATACTTGCAACTAAAATATAGAAAATAATTCGAAGGAAAGTAGAAAAGCAAGGATATTGAGATTGGTCTTGTAATTAATACCAAGAAAACTAAGGCCATAAAATCGTTGTAACAAAAAGAGGTGATTCAGAAATGCCTCATTATCATATACAGAATATTCGGAACCAACACCATAGCCTAACGAAACAGGAGCCCGTACAAAAGCAGATTAAACGTTGGGAATGGGTTGTCCTCAAGGCTCACGAAATAGTGGTGAAGGGAGTAATATACAACATTTATAAAACCCCAATATTGGTATTGGCATATTTTTATATATTTTACGAGTATTCGTCAATTTTCTAACTAAATTGACCGACATTTTAGGTCACTTATGTCACATTTGTGTACTTTATGGCAGCGATCGTCGTGTAGAGTATGAAAAGAGTCAGCCCGGTCAAACACTACACCCTTTTTTGATTGTTTTTGTTTGTTGAGGACAGCAGTCGCAATTCAAACTGTAAACTAATGTATGAACACCAGTAACAAGTGACATGTGTGACCTTACGTGGTGATGGTGGGGGTCGTCCATACCTAAATATAGGTATGTTCTATCAATATTAACGAACGTTTGTGGGCTACTACTGTTGGTGTTACATATATACGTGGACGTATGTTTACGTTTGTAGAAAAATACCCGTCAAATATTTCAACCTGTGAAATTAAACAAATGAATCACAAAATTATTGCAAAATTTCATAATTGTGTGCGTGTATCACTTTCTTTTTTTTCAACAATTGCATAATTCATATCAATTTGAGAGAAATTGAACCATTTATAATGTCAAAACGAATATTAAATTTACATCCTAAATTCGTCTATGAGTGTGGCAAATTTTAAGTCTATACACAAAGTTACTTACTGTATATTGGTCCACATTTTTGGTATATTGGAGGCAATGCTCAAATATCGGGCCGAATTTCAATAAATATTTAACCCAGTATATATATTCAAATGTTATTGTAGTGGAGTATTTTTTTTTTAATTTGCATTTATTTTATACACAAATTAGAAAAAAAACAGTAAGGAAAGTAGTAAATTCAGAGGGGGGCGACTATTCAACAGATGAATCCTAACAGACGTCGCATTTTCGAAGGACCAGTAAAATGAAATTGGATCCATAAACATGACATTCTGCAACCTATACTAAATTTGTCATATGTTCAATTCAATTTCATCAATTTGAAGCAAATATCAATCGGACACCCGTTGATTATTTACTTAAAATCGGACGAATATATATATATATATATATATAAGTTATATCGCAATCTAAACCGGGTTCATCGAAACTTGTCACACCTTAGGTTATAATAATTTCAGTTGTTTTGTGCATACTGGTCACATTTTGAGTTCTTGGTGCATCATTTACATAAAATTAGGAGAAAATATATATGGTGGCTCTATCCAAATTTTGTACCGATCTCAACTAAACTTTCCACATGTTAGGCTACATTTACTTCAGTACGTTGTGCAAAATTTTGTGTCAATCGGCCTAACTTTGGGTTTTTGGTGTACCATTTACTTCAAATCGGGCGAAACTATATATGGGAGCTATATATAAATGGGAACCGATTTCAACAAACTTGTCACACGTTATGTTATAGTATCTTCAGTAAGTTGTGCTAAATTTTGTGCCAATCACACCCACCTGGGGATTTAGGTGCAGAATTTATATCTAATTTTAGGTTATACTAACTTACGTTACGTAGTGCAAAATTTTGTATCAATTTTGTGTAAAATCGGACGAAAATATATATGTAGAAGCTATATCTAAATCTGAACCTATTTCAACGAGACCTGCCAGAAATTAATTTATATTAACTACTGTCCATTGTACAAAATTGTGTGACAATCGGACAAACTTTGTGTCTTTAGTGCACAATTTACAAAAAAAAAAAAAAAAATAACAGATTTTCAGGAACCGATTTTCAGGAAAATTAACACACATCATTGTAGACCTAATTCATTGCGCTGTACCAAATTTCATGCTAATCGAAAGATAAATAGGGACGTTGGTGCACCATTTACATTAAATCGGACGACAATATATATGGGAGCTACAGCGCCTTCACTGTGGGTTGTATTGTGATGTGCGGCGTATATTTGTGGTCTATAAATCGAATTTAAATTCCTTTCAAATTGATTCTGAGATGAATTGGTTATTCATCATCACATTCACATTAAAATAAAAAAACCAGTGAGCGGATACCCTACACAATTACCACGGAATTCTAACTTTCTGCGGATGTTTACTTCGAGCCTGGGCAATATTTTTCTTGATATTTACACCCTCTTGCCCGATTCGAGGTCAACAGTGCCTCTTCATTACACTTATATATGTCCCGGTTCCCTTCACTTTGGGTTGTATGGTGATATTCGGCTTATAATTGTGGTCTATAAATCGACTAGAAAAAAAAAAACACAAAAAATTAGGTATTCGGTCCACTTCATCCCAATATTATTATCTGATCATCACCGAAAATTATAGGCGTTGTCCTTGACCATAGCTGTAACCTCATGGAACATTTCAAAGCGATCAGCGCTATATTTCCGCCCTCTAGTGAAGCATTGGTTTATTAAATAGTATCTCAATACGTAAGCACCTGTAAATTTTTACGTATAACTCCCACATCCGAGTACATACGACAATATAATTGACATCAATTTAAAGGCCAAACACTCCTCTTGGATATACTATCATCTTCTCGGCTCTATGTCCTTCAGGAGTAAATATATACGCTATAGAATACAAATTTTGTCATTTTTCACACAAAAGTCAGGGTCCATTTGACCCGCTAAATATTGACCGATCTTTATCAAAACAGACATGCTTATTCTTTGGCCCAATCCACTTCTCCATATAAAAATTCGAGATGTTTGGGCCATAATTGCGGAATCTGTTTCGACCAGAAAAACCGACAAAAATTAAGTATTTTCCAAAAATAATAGGGGTCTTCATTGGGTCGAACCCATCCTACATGCAAATTTTCATGAAGATTGGTCCATAACTGTGGCCTGCATCGTGTTTACAAATTATAATGGACAGACGGAGGGACGGACACACATATTTAGATAGACTCAGCTAGTCGAGATCGGTCGATAATTTTGCTTGTAATCGATAACATAATCATTATTTTGATTACGGGAGAGCTCCTAGGAGACTTTGAATCAATACGATACCAAATTTGGTCCTTGGGGGATCTTTTGTTTTAATTATTGACCCACCTGCATGCTTCACAATACCATTTTAGTGGATGACCCTTAAATATTAAACTTTAATTCAATCGAAAACACAATTTCTTCACTGATCGGATCCCATTTGATATGAGTGTTTGCCAAGGCCGGTTCAGCTTTTCGATTCGTTTCATGAAAAAATATCTTTCTTGGTAGACCTTTATGTTTGTCATTTTGAAAAGACATTATTGAGAAGACGAAATACAAAATTAAAAACATTATGGCCAGAAAGTTCGAATAGAACCTTCAATGTACATAAAATGAGCTGTGAACTTTGACCTATATGGAACATTTTCTGCAAATAATTTGTTTACGTATTATGAACGTGGAAAGCCACATAAGAATTAGACTAGAATCACTTTGGTTGCAAAATGTGTCTATAACCATTAAAATGTGGCGGGTTCATATGTGTGGACTATGTCAATCAATGGACCCACATTTAATATTATCTGCGAGGACATTTTTTACTCACTATACTTGAGGTCTTCATACGGCCTATTGGCGTAGACCACATATTTCACCTGGCGAAATAGATGATGTCGCAGATCGTAGTTAAATTTTCTAATTTTCCTATAGCCTTCATTGGGTTTTTCTTCTTCTTCTTCTTTATAGTTATTTGTATTAAAATGTCTAGCCATGTCCGTCCGTCTGTCTGTCTGTCCGTCTGTTGTAATCACGCTATCTCCTGAAGGAATTGAGATAGGGTGCTGAAATTTTGCATAGGGTTGTCCACGTTTAGCCATAGCTCCGATATAACAGTACCCCCCAATTTTCGGTATTTTGGGGTTCTGGGGCGCGTTTTTCAACCGAATACGCTGAAATTTGGTACATTGAGTTCTTATTGGGTACTTAATTTCTCTACAAAAAATTATAAATATAAGTTTACTTTTTCTGGTAGCCCCCATATAACGGTACCTCCTAATTTTGATCGTATTTTTCCACCGAATTGGCTGTAATTTAGTATTTCGAGTTCTTAATAGCTACCAAATCTCTCCACATAAAATTATAAATATAGGTTAATTTTTTCGGATATTCCCCATATAAGGGTACCCTCCCATTTTCGGTATTTTGGGGTTCTTGAGCGCGTTTTTCAACCGAATACGCTGAAATTTAATACATTGGGTTCTTAATAGGTACCAAATCTCTCCACAAAAAAATTATAAATATAGGTAAATTTTTTCGGATGTCCCTCATATACGGGTACACCCCAATTTTCGGTATGAATATAGGTCCATTTTATCGGATAGCCCCCATATAAGGGTAGCACCAATTCTCGCTATTTTGGGGTTCTTGAGCGCGTTTTTCAACCGCAATTTGGTATTTTGTAGTCGTATATGGTAACAAATCTCCCTACCAAAAATTAATAATATTCGACCCCTTTTCGGGGTAGTCCCCATATAACCCCCTTTTTATATTAAAATAGTTGTCTGATTTGTTGCGCGTTTTGAGTTTGCTTCTAAGACCCTTTTGTAATCATTTCAACTGCGGAGGATAGAGAGATAAAAAATTAGAACGTAAGGTTCGGTAAGATGGGCAAAGTTCGGATGAAATCTAATATTGTCTCGATCCTTCAAATTGACTAATATAAATAGGAAGTTTCTCAAATTATGTTGTTCCTTCCTGTAATGGGAAAAAGTAGTAAGTTAAGGTACTTGTATATAGCACGAAATTGTAATTTTATATTTTGTACAGCGCATCATTTGTTATACAGAGACCTGCCTTTATAAGGAAGCAATTTCCATTAAATTAAAAAAAAAACTCTACATCTACTCGTTCTGTCGTATACAATATTTAGTACTTTAAATGTCAATGCCAAACAAAAGTGTAAAAATTGTTGTTTTTCATAGAAAAAGCCTTTTACCAAATTTAATATCCACTCGTACCGCCTTATACTATGTATTATACTTTTTCGTTCATTTTAGAACTTATTTCTGGAAAATATTTATGTATAAATGTTTATTTTTATACAGAATCTCTGATCTTACTCCGTATTTCTTTCGAACAGAAACGTTGATGCTTCTATCATACTAAATCGAGTACAACTTACTTATTTTTATATTTTCTGAATGTGCACTATTTTCTCGATCCTCCCGATGGACACATGCAAATAGTACCATAATACGTTTTTTAAAACATGTAGTAAGTTTTAGTACTTGTGTACCATTATCATCATTTGTTATGCAGAGACATGCTTTTATAGCGAAGATTTCCATTAGAATTGCAGAAATTTAGTATTTCTGGTGCATTACGTGTTAGAAAATCCCCAATGAAAAAACTTTTCGGTATTTTTAGTATATCCTCGTTTCCTATTTAGTAATTTTTACTAACAATTTTCAAAAAAACCTTCTTTAATTTGTTATAGCTAAATATACATATAAAATTTCGGGACTATACCTCTACTCGTTCTGTCGTATACAATATTTAGTACTTTAAGTACAAATATCATACATTGCGAAAATCATTGTTTTTCATAGAAAAAGTATTGTACCCATATTCTATATCTACCCGTACCACCGTATACAATGTGGTGTACTTTTTAATACATTTTAGAACTTAGTTCTACAAAATATTTGTGTATAAATGTTTATTGACATAGTTCTAGATAAGTATCTAATAATAAGTTCCTATATTTATCCGTTCTACCGTACACAATATTTAGTACTTGTATTCCATTCGTACTCTATTTGTTTATAATATACAAAACTACATGCCGAATTTCAGAATTATACTTTTCCCTACACAGTGCAATATTTTGTATTTTTGGTGCCATATAGTACGAATTTCCAATAAACCAAGCCTCTTATTTGTATTAAGAATTGGACATTTTTGCACTCTAAACTTACATTTATATTTTTTACCATTCACTGTACAATATTTAGTACAATTTTCCAAAAATACTTATGCATATCGCTCTATTTGTAATAGTTTCAACTACAGACTAAATTTCAGATTTCAATCTTTTTCTCTCCCATTATAATTTAATATTTTGTACTATTTTAGTACTAGTTCCAAAAATTGATTACTGTATAGCATATTATTTGTAATTTCAATTCCCTCAGGTTTCATTATACTACAGTATATATTACTAAGTTTAAAAGAATTATGCATAGCATTCTATTTGCAATAGAGTAAGCTACAACATAAATTCTGGATTTCTATTTATACCAGTTCTATTGTACTTTATTATTTAGCACTAATTTCCAAATGTTATGCATTAAATTATATTTGTAATAGTTAAAGCTATATGCGAAGTTTAACATTTAGGCTTTTTATAACTGTTTAATATATTCTAGTACTAATTTCAAAAAATATGTTTGCCCACCATTCTATTCGTAATAGCTTAAGTTACATAGTATAATATTTACGTAGTATAATATTTAGTACTTTTTAGTACTAATTTCCAAAATTGTTCGCACATTCTGAGTTGTTTATCATTTGCAAATCTGCATACAGAATTTATAGACTTGTAGTTCCAAGTGTTTCGACGTAGTACAAGTTTTAGTACTATTTAGTACCATTTTAGTACTAATTTCCATGAAATATTTTTGCACATCATTCTATTTGTAATAGCTTAAGCTACGTACCAAGTTTCAGCTATCTATCACTACCTGTTCCATCGTAGTATAGTATTTAGTACATTTTAGTACCTTTAGTACTAATTTCCACGCACATTCTTATTTGCTTATCATTGACAAAGCTGCATACCAAATTTCAGAGTTCTACTTCCAACCGTTCCGTAATAATACAGTTTTAGTACTTTTTAGTACCTTTTAGTACTAATTTCCAAAAAATATTTTTGCACATTATTCTATTTGTAATAGCTTAAGCTACGTACCATGTTTCAGATATATATTTCCACCGGTTCCATTGAAATATAATATTTAGTACTTTTTAGTACCTTCTAGTACTAAATTCCAAAATTTTTGCACACATACCACTTCACTCATCCTACGCAAAGATGCATACCAAATTTCAGAGTTCTACATCTAACCGTTCCCGCGTAATACAGTTTTTAGTACTTTTTAGTACCTTTTAGTACGAATTTCCAAAAACCCCGCCTTATCACACGCCTACTCACCAAACCCGACCTACATTCCAAATTTCAAGTTTCTAGCTTTAGCCGTTTCGTCTGGGCGTTGATGATCAGTTA
>NW_026887312.1:0-11641 GCF_032173495.1 Musca vetustissima
CTGTAGTTTAAAAAGGCATTTTAAGGCCTTTAAACGCTTCTAACGCCTAAAAAACGCATTTTAATTTTCTGTAGTTTAAAAAGGCATTTTAAGGCCTTTAAACGCTTCTAACGCCTAAAAAACGCATTTTAATTTTCTAAAAACGCATTTTAATTTTCTGTGGTCTAAAAAGGCATTTTAAGGCCTTTAAACGCTTCTAACGCCTAAAAAACGCATTTTAATTTTCTAAAAACGCATTTTAATTTTCTGTGGTCTAAAAATGCATTTTAAGGCCTTTAAACGCTTCTAACGCCTAAAAAACGCAATTTAATTTTCTGTGGACTAAAAAGGCATTTTAAGGCCTTTAAACGCTTCTAACGCCTAAAAAACGCATTTTAATTTTCTGTGGTTTAAAAAGGCATTTTAAGGCCTTTAAACGCTTCTAACGCCTAAAAAACGCATTTTAATTTTCTGTAGTTTAAAAAGGCATTTTAAGGCCTTTAAACGCTTCTAACGCCTAAAAAACGCATTTTAATTTTCTGTAGTTTAAAAAGGCATTTTAAGGCCTTTAAACGCTACTAACGCCTAAAAAACGCATTTTAATTTTCTGTAGTTTAAAAAGGCATTTTAAGGCCTTTAAACGCTTCTAACGCCTAAAAAACGCATTTTAATTTTCTGTAGTTTAAAAAGGCATTTTAAGGCCTTTAAACGCTTCTAACGCCTAAAAAACGCATTTTAATTTTCTGTAGTTTAAAAAGGCATTTTAAGGCCTTTACACGCTTCTAATGCCTAAAAAACGCATTTTAATTTTCTGTGGTCTAAAAAGGCATTTTAAGGCCTTTACACGCTTCTAACGCCTAGAAAACGCATTTTAATTTTCTGTGGACTAAAAAGGCATTTTAAGGCCTTTAAACGCTTCTAACGCCTAAAAAACGCATTTTAATTTTCTGTAGTCTAAAAAGGCATTTTAAGGCTTTTAAATTTTAATTTTCTGTAGTCTAAAAAAGCATTTTAAGGCCTTTAAAAACGCATTTTAATTTTCTGTGGTCTAAAAAGGCATTTTAAGGCCTTTAAACGCTTCTAACGCCTAAAAAACGCATTTTAATTTTCTGTTGATTAAAAAGGCATTTTAAGGCCTTTAAACGCTTCTAACGCCTAAAAAACGCATTTTAATTTTCTGTAGTTTAAAAAGGCATTTTAAGGCCTTTAAACGCTTCTAACGCCTAAAAAACGCATTTTAATTTTCTGTAGTTTAAAAAGGCATTTTAAGGCCTTCAAACGCTTCTAACGCCTAAAAAACGCATTTTAATTTTCTGTAGTTTAAAAAGGCATTTTAAGGCCTTTAAACGCTTCTAACGCCTAAAAAACGCATTTTAATTTTCTGTAGTTTAAAAAGGCATTTTAAGGCCTTTAAACGCTTCTAACGCCTAAAAAACGCATTTTAATTTTCTGTGGTTTAAAAAGGCATTTTAAGGCCTTTAAACGCTTCTAACGCCTAAAAAACGCATTTTAATTTTCTGTTGTTTAAAAAGGCATTTTAAGGCCTTTAAACGCTTCTAACGGCTTAAAAAACGCATTTTAATTTTCTGTGGTTTAAAAAAGCATTTTAAGGCCTTTAAACGCTTCTAACGCCTAAAAAACGCATTTTAATTTTCTGTAGTTTAAAAAGGCATTTTAAGGCCTTTAAACGCTTCTAACGCCTAAAAAACTCATTTTAATTTTCTGTAGTTTAAAAAGGCATTTTAAGGCCTTTAAACGCTTCTAACGCCTAAAAAACGCATTTTAATTTTCTGTAGTTTAAAAAGGCATTTTAAGGCCTTTAAACGCTTCTAACGCCTAAAAAACGCATTTTAATTTTTTGTTTTTTAAAAACGCATTTTAAGGCCTTTAAACGCTTCTAACGCCTAAAAAACGCATTTTAATTTTCTGGTTTTTAAAAAGGCATTTTAAGGCCTTTAAACGCTTCTAACGCCTAAAAAACGCATTTTAATTTTTGCTGCTCTAAAAAGGCATTTTAAGGCCTTTAAACGCTTCTAACGCCTAAAAAACGCATTTTAATTTTCTGTAGTTTAAAAAGGCATTTTAAGGCCTTTAAACGCTTCTAACGCCTAAAAACGCATTTTAATTTTCTGTAGTCTAAAAAGGCATTTTAAGGCCTTTAAACGCTTCTAACGCCTAAAAAACGCATTTTAATTTTCTGTGGTCTAAAAAGGCATTTTAAGGCCTTTAAACGCTTCTAACGCCTAAAAAACGCATTTTAATTTTCTGTAGTCTAAAAAGGCATTTTAAGGCCTTTAAACGCTTCTAACGCCTAAAAAACGCATTTTAATTTTTTAAAAACGCATTTTAATTTTCTGTGGTCTAAAAAGGCATTTTAAGGCCTTTAAACGCTTCTTACATTTTAATTTTCTGTAGTTTAAAAAGGCATTTTAAGGCCTTTAAACGCTTCTAACGCCTAAAAAACGCATTTTAATTTTCTGTAGTTTAAAAAGGCATTTTAAGGCCTTTAAACGCTTCTAACGCCTAAAAAACGCATTTTAATTTTCTGTGGTCTAAAAAGGCATTTTAAGGCATTTAAACGCTTCTAACGCCTAGAAAACGCATTTTAATTTTCTGTGTTCTAAAAAGGCATTTTAAGGCCTTTAAACGCTTCTAACGCCTAAAAAACGCATTTTAATTTTCTGCGATTTAAAAAGGCATTTTAAGGCCTTTAAACGCTTCTAACGCCTAAAAAACGCATTTTAATTTTCTGAAGTCTAAAAAGGCATTTTAAGGCCTTTAAACGCTTCTAACGCCTAAAAAACGCATTTTAATTTTCTGTAGTTTAAAAAGGCATTTTAAGGCCTTTAAACGCTTCTAACGCCTAAAAAACGCATTTTAATTTTCTGTAGTTTAAAAAGGCATTTTAAGGCCTTTAAACGCTTCTAACGCCTAAAAAACGCATTTTAATTTTCTGTAGTTTAAAAAGGCATTTTAAGGCCTTTAAACGCTTCTAACGCCTAAAAAACGCATTTTAATTTTCTGTAGTTTAAAAAGGCATTTTAAGGCCTTAAAAAATTTTAAGGCTTAAACGCTTCTAACGCCTAAAAAACGCATTTTAATTTTCTGTAGTTTAAAAAGGCATTTTAAGGCCTTTAAACTCAACAAAAGACTAAAAACGCATTTTAATTTTCTGTAGTATAAAAAGGCATTTTAAGGCCTTTAAACGCTTCTAACGCCTAAAAAACGCATTTTAATTTTCTGTAGTCTAAAAAGGCATTTTAAGGTCTTCAAACGCTTCTAACGCCTAAAAAACGCATTTTAATTTTCTAAAAACGCATTTTAAGGTCTAAAAAGGCATTTTAAGGCCTTTAAACGCTTCTAACGCTTAGAAAACGCATTTTAATTTTCTGTGGTCTAAAAAGGCATTTTAAGGCCTTTAAACGCTTCTAACGCCTAGAAAACGCATTTTAATTTTCTGTGGTTTAAAAAGGCATTTTAAGGCCTTTAAACGCTTCTAACGCCTAGAAAACGCATTTTAATTTTCTGTGGTTTAAAAAGGCATTTTAAGGCCTTTAAACGCTTCTAACGCCTAAAAAACGCATTTTAATTTTCTGTAGTTTAAAAAGGCATTTTAAGGCCTTTAAACGCTTCTAACGCCTAAAAAACGCATTTTAATTTTCTGTAGTTTAAAAAGGCATTTTAAGGCCTTTAAACGCTTCTAACGCCTAAAAAACGCATTTTAATTTTCTGTGATTTAAAAAGGCATTTTAAGGCGTTTAAACGCTTCGAACGCCTAAAAAACGCATTTTAATTTTCTGTAGTCTAAAAAGGCATTTTAAGGCGTTTAAACGCTTCTAACGCCTAAAAAACGCATTTTAATTTTCTGTAGTTTAAAAAGGCATTTTAAGGCCTTTAAACGCTTCTAACGCCTAAAAAACGCATTTTAATTTTCTGTAGTTTAAAAAGGCATTTTAAGGCCTTTAAACGCTTCTAACGCCTAAAAAACGCATTTTAATTTTCTGTAGTTTAAAAAGGCATTTTAAGGCCTTTAAACGCTTCTAACGCCTAAAAAACGCATTTTAATTTTCTGTAGTTTAAAAAGGCATTTTAAGGCCTTTAAACGCTTCTAACGCCTAAAAAACGCATTTTAATTTTCTGTAGTTTAAAAAGGCATTTTAAGGCCTTTAAACGCTTCTAACTCCTAAAAAACGCATTTTAATTTTCTGTAGTTTAAAAAGGCATTTTAAGGCCTTTAAACGCTTCTAACGCTTTAAAAAACGCATTTTAATTTTCTGTGGTCTAAAAAGGCATTTTAAGGCCTTTAAACGCTTTTAACGCCTAAAAAACGCATTTTTTTAACGCTTCCTAAAAAACGCATTTTAATTTTCTGTAGTTTAAAAAGGCATTTTAAGGCCTTCAAACGCTTCTAACGCCTAAAAAACGCATTTTAATTTTCTGTAGTTTAAAAAGGCCTTTAAACGCTTCTAACGCCTAAAAAACGCATTTTAATTTTCTGTAGTTTAAAAGGCATTTTAAGGCCTTTAAACGCTTCTAACGCCTACAAAACTCATTTTAATTTTCTAAAAACGCATTTTAATTTTCTGTAGTTTAAAAAGGCATTTTAAGGCCTTTAAACGCTTCTAACGCCTAAAAAACGCATTTTAATTTTCTGTAGTTTAAAAAGGCATTTTAAGGCCTTTAAACGCTTCTAACGCCTAAAAAACGCATTTTAATTTTCTGTAGTTTAAAAAGGCATTTTAAGGCCTTTAAACGCTTCTAACGCCTAAAAAACGCATTTTAATTTTCTGTAGTTTAAAAAGGCATTTTAAGGCCTTTAAACGCTTCTAACGCCTAAAAAACGCATTTTAATTTTCTGTAGTTTAAAAAGGCATTTTAAGGCCTTTAAACGCTTCTAACGCCTAAAAAACGCATTTTAATTTTCTAAAAACGCATTTTAATTTTCTGTGGTCTAAAAAGGCATTTTAAGGCCTTTAAACGCTTCTAACGCCTAAAAAACGCATTTTAATTTTCTGTGGTCTAAAAAGGCATTTTAAGGCCTTTAAACGCTTCTAACGCCCAAAAAACGCATTTTAATTTTCTGTTGTATAAAAAGGCATTTTAAGGCCTTTAAACGCTTCTAACGCCTAGAAAACGCATTTTAATTTTCTGTGGTCTAAAAAGGCATTTAAACGCTTCTAACGCCTAAAAAACGCATTTTAATTTTCTGTATTTTAAAAAGGCATTTTAAGGCCTTTAAACGCTTCTAACGCTAAAAAACGAATTTTATTTTCTAAAAACGCATTTTAATTTTCTGTAGTTTAAAAAGGTATTTAAAGCCTTTAAACGCTTCTAACGCCTAAAAAACGCATTTTAATTTTCTGTAGTTTAAAAAGGCATTTTAAGGCCTTTAAACGCTTCTAACGCCTAAAAAACGCCTAAAAAACGCATTTTAATTTTCTGTTGTCTAAAAAGGCATTTTAAGGCCTTTAAACGCTTCTAACGCCTAAAAAACGCATTTTAATTTTCTGTTATTTAAAAAGGCATTTTAAGGCCTTTAAAAGCTTCTAACGCCTAAAAAAACGCATTTTAATTTTCTGTAGTTTAAAAAGGCATTTTAAGGCCTTTAAACGCTTCTAACGCCTAAAAAACGCATTTTAATTTTCTGTAGTTTAAAAAGGCATTTTAAGGCCTTTAAACGCTTCTAACGCCTAAAAAACGCATTTTAATTTTCTGTAGTTTAAAAAGGCATTTTAAGGCCTTCAAACGCTTCTAACGCATAAAAAACGCATTTTAATTTTCTGTAGTTTAAAAAGGCATTTTAAGGCCTTTAAACGCTTCTATCGCCAAAAAAACGCATTTTAATTTTCTGTAGTTTAAAAAGGCATTTTAAGGCCTTTAAACGCTTCTAACGCCTAAAAAACGCATTTTAATTTTCTGTAGTTTAAAAAGTCATTTTAAGGCCTTTAAACGCTTCTTTTCTAAAAACGCATTTTAATTTTCTGTGGTCTAAAAAGGCATTTTAAGGCCTTTAAACGCTTCTAACGCCTAAAAAACGCATTTTAATTTTCTGTGGACTAAAAAGGCATTTTAAGGCCTTTAAACGCTTCTAACGCCTAAAAAACGCATTTTAATTTTCTGTAGTTTAAAAAGGCATTTTAAGGCCTTTAAAAAGGCTAAAAACGCATTTTAATTTTCTGTAGTTTAAAAAGGCATTTTAAGGCCTTTAAACGCTTCTAACGCCTAAAAAACGCATTTTAATTTTCTGTAGTTTAAAAAGGCATTTTAAGGCCTTTAAACGCTTCTAACGCCTAAAAAACGCATTTTAATTTTCTGTAGTTTAAAAAGGCATTTTAAGGCCTTTAAACGCTTCTAACGCCTAAAAAACGCATTTTAATTTTCTGTTTTTTAAAAAGGCATTTTAAGGCCTTTAAACGCTTCTAACGCCTAAAAAACGCATTTTAATTTTCGCTGGTCTAAAAAGGCATTTTAAGGCCTTTAAACGCTTCTAACGCCGTTTTTTAAAAAGGCATTTTAAGGCCTTTAAACGCTTCTAACGCCTAAAAAACGCATTAAAAGGCATTTTAAGGCCTTTAAACGCTTCTAACGCCTAAAAAACGCATTTTAATTTTCTGTGGTTTAAAAAGGCATTTTAAGGCCTTTAAACGCTTCTAACGCCTAGAAAACGCATTTTAATTTTCTGTGGTCTAAAAAGGCATTTTAAGGCATTTAAACGCTTCTAACGCCTAGAAAACGCATTTTAATTTTCTGTGGTTTAAAAAGGCATTTTAAGACCTTTAAACGCTTCTAACGCCTAAAAAACGCATTTTAATTTTCTGTGTTTTAAAAAGGCATTTTAAGGCCTTTAAACGCTTCTAACGCCTAAAAAACGCATTTTAATTTTCTGTATTTTAAAAAGGCATTTTAAGGCCTTTAAACGCTTCTAACGCCTAAAAAACGCATTTTAATTTTCTGTAGTTTAAAAAGGCATTTTAAGGCCTTTAAACGCTTCTAACGCCTAAAAACGCATTTTAATTTTCTGTAGTCTAAAAAGGCATTTTAAGGCCTTTAAACGCTTCTAACGCCTAAAAAACGCATTTTAATTTTCTAAAAACGCATTTTAATTTTCTGTAGTTTAAAAAGGCATTTTAAGGCCTTTAAACGCTTCTAACGCCTAAAAAACTCATTTTAATTTTCTGTAGTTTAAAAAGGCATTTTAAGGCCTTTAAACGCTTCTAACGCCTAAAAAACGCAATTTAATTTTTTGTGGACTAAAAAGGCATTTTAAGGCCTTTAAACGCTTCTAACGCCTAAAAAACGCATTTTAATTTTCTGTAGTTTAAAAAGGCATTTTAAGGCCTTTAAACGCTTCTAACGCCTAAAAAACGCATTTTAATTTTCTGTAGTTTAAAAAGGCATTTTAAGGCCTTTAAACGCTTCTAACGCCTAAAAAACGCATTTTAATTTTTTGTCTTTTAAAAAGGCATTTTAAGGCCTTTAAACGCTTCTAACGCCTAAAAAACGCATTTTAATTTTCTGTGGTCTAAAAAGGCATTTTAAGGCCTTTAAACGCTTCTAACGCCTAAAAAACGCATTTTAATTTTCTGTAGTTTAAAAAGGTATTTAAAGCCTTTAAACGCTTCTAACGCCTAAAAAACGCATTTTAATTTTCTGTAGTTTAAAAAGGCATTTTAAGGCCTTTAAACGCTTCTAACGCCTAAAAAACGCATTTTAATTTTCTATAATTTTCTGTTTAAAAAGGCATTTTAAGGCCTTTAAACGCTTCTAACGCCTAAAAAACGCATTTTAATTTTCTGTAGTTTAAAAAGGCATTTTAAGGCCTTTAAACGCTTCTAACGCCTAAAAAACGCATTTTAATTTTCTGTAGTTTAAAAAGTCATTTTAAGGCCTTTAAACGCTTCTAACGCCTAAAAAACGCATTTTAACGCATTTTAATTTTCTGTGGTCTAAAAAGGCATTTTAAGGCCTTTAAACGCTTCTAACGCCTAAAAAACGCATTTTAATTTTCTGTAGTTTAAAAAGGCATTTTAAGGCCTTTAAACGCTTCTAACGCCTAAAAAACGCATTTTAATTTTCTAAAAACGCATTTTAATTTTCTGTGGACTAAAAAGGCTAAAAACGCATTTTAATTTTCTGTAGTTTAAAAAGTCATTTTAAGGCCTTTAAACGCTTCTAACGCCTAAAAAACGCATTTTAATTTTCTGTAGTTTAAAAAGGCATTTTAAGGCCTTTAAACGCTTCTAACGCCTAAAAAACGCATTTTAATTTTCTAAAAAGGCATTTTAAGGCCTTTAAACGCTTCTAACGCCTAAAAAACGCATTTTAATTTTCTGTGGACTAAAAAGGCATTTTAAGGTCTTTAAACGCTTCTAATGCCTAAAAAACGCATTTTAATTTTCTGTAGTTTAAAAAGTCATTTTAAGGCCTTTAAACGCTTCTAACGCCTAAAAAACGCATTTTAATTTTCTGTAGTTTAAAAAGGCATTTTAAGGCATTTAAACGCTTCTAACGCCTAAAAAACGCATTTTAATTTTCTGTAGTTTAAAAAGGCATTTTAAGGCCTTTAAACGCTTCTAACGCCTAAAAAACGCATTTTAATTTTCTGTAGTTTAAAAAGGCATTTTAAGGCCTTTAAACGCTTCTAACGCCTAAAAAACGCATTTTAATTTTCTGTAGTTTAAAAAGGCATTTTAAGGCCTTTAAACGCTTCTAACGCCTAAAAAACGCATTTTAATTTTCTGTAGTTTAAAAAGGCATTTTAAGGCCTTCAAACGCTTCTAACGCCTAAAAAACGCATTTTAATTTTCTGTAGTTTAAAAAGGCATTTTAAGGCCTTTAAACGCTTCTAACGCCTAAAAAACGCATTTTAATTTTCTGTAGTTTAAAAAGGCATTTTAAGGCCTTTAAACGCTTCTAACGCCTAAAAAACGCATTTTAATTTTCTGTAGTTTAAAAAGGCATTTTAAGGCCTTTAAACGCTTCTAACGCCTAAAAAACGCATTTTTATTTTCTGTAGTTTAAAAAGACATTTTAAGGCCTTTAAACGCTTCTAACGCCTAAAAAACGCATTTTAATTTTCTGTAGTTTAAAAAGGCATTTTAAGGCCTTTAAACGCTTCTAACGCCTAAAAAACGCATTTTAATTTTCTGTAGTTTAAAAAGGCATTTTAAGGCCTTTAAACGCTTCTAACGCCTAAAAAACGCATTTTAATTTTCTGTAGTTTAAAAAGGCATTTTAAGGCCTTTAAACGCTTCTAACGCCTAAAAAACGCATTTTAATTTTCTGTAGTTTAAAAAGGCATTTTAAGGCCTTTAAACGCTTCTAACGCCTAAAAAACGCATTTTAATTTTCTGTAGTTTAAAAAGGCATTTTAAGGCCTTTAAACGCTTCTAACGCCTAAAAAACGCATTTTAATTTTCTGTAGTTTAAAAAGGCATTTTAAGGCCTTCAAACGCTTCTAACGCCTAAAAAACGCATGTTAATTTTCTGTAGTTTAAAAAGGCATTTTAAGGCCTTCAAACGCTTCTAACGCATAAAAAACGCATTTTAATTTTCTGTAGTTTAAAAAGGCATTTTAAGGCCTTAAAACGCTTCTAACGCCTAAAAAACGCATTTTAATTTTCTGTAGTTTAAAAAGGCATTTTAAGGCCTTTAAACGCTTCTAACGCCTAAAAAACGCATTTTAATTTTCTGTAGTTTAAAAAGGCATTTTAAGGCCTTTAAACGCTTCTAACGCCTAAAAAACGCATTTTAATTTTCTGTAGTTTAAAAAGGCATTTTAAGGCCTTTAAACGCTTCTAACGCCTAAAAAACGCATTTTAATTTTCTGTAGTTTAAAAAGGCATTTTAAGGCCTTTAAACGCTTCTAACGCCTAAAAAACTCATTTTAATTTTCTGTAGTTTAAAAAGGCATTTTAAGGCCTTTAAACGCTTCTAACGCCTAAAAAACGCATTTTAATTTTCTGTAGTTTAAAAAGGCATTTTAAGGCCTTTAAACGCTTCTAACGCCTAAAAAACGCATTTTAATTTTCTGTTTTTTAAAAAGGCATTTTAAGGCCTTTAAACGCTTCTAACGCCTAAAAAACGCATTTTAATTTTCTATTTTTTAAAAAGGCAGTTTAAGGCCTTTAAACGCTTCTAACGCCTAAAAAACGCATTTTAATTTTCTGTTTTTTAAAAAGGCATTTTAAGGCCTTTAAACGCTTCTAACGCCTAAAAAACGCATTTTAATTTACTGTGGTCTAAAAAGGCATTTTAAGGCCTTTAAACGCTTCTAACGCCTAAAAAACGCATTTTAATTTTCTAAAAACGCGGTCTAAAAAGGCATTTTAAGGCCTTTAAACGCTTCTAACGCCTAAAAAACGCATTTTAAAAAGGCATTTTAAGGCCTTTAAACGCTTCTAACGCCTAAAAAACGCATTTTACTTTTCGGTGGTCTAAAAAGGCATTTTAAGGCCTTTAAACGCTTCTAACGCCTAAAAAACGCATTAAAAGGCATTTTAAGGCCTTTAAACGCTTCTAACGCCTAAAAAACGAATTTTAATTTTCTGTAGTTTAAAAAGGCATTTTAAGGCCTTTAAACGCTTCTAACGCCTAAAAAACGCATTTTAATTTTCTGTAGTTTAAAAAGGCATTTTAAGGCCTTTAAACGCTTCTAACGCCTAAAAAACGCATTTTAATTTTCTGTAGTTTAAAAAGGCATTTTAAGGCCTTTAAACGCTTCTAACGCCTAAAAAACGCATTTTAATTTTCTGTAGTTTAAAAAGGCATTTTAAGGCCTTTAAACGCTTCTAACGCCTAAAAAACGCATTTTAATTTTCTGTAGTTTAAAAAGGCATTTTAAGGCCTTTAAACGCTTCTAACGCCTAAAAAACGCATTTTATTTTTTTTTGTTTTTTAAAAAGGCATTTTAAGGCCTTTAAACGCTTCTAACGCCTAGAAAACGCATTTTAATTTTCTGTGGCCTAAAAAGGCATTTTAAGGCATTTAAACGCTTCTAACGCCTAAAAAACTCATTTTAATTTTCTGTAGTTTAAAAAGGCATTTTAAGGCCTTTAAACGCTTCTAACGCCTAAAAAACGCATTTTAATTTTCTGTAGTTTAAAAAGGCATTTTAAGGCCTTTAAACGCTTCTAACGCCTAAAAAACGCATTTTAATTTTCTGTAGTTTAAAAAGGCATTTTAAGGCCTTTAAACGCTTCTAACGCCTAAAAAACGCATTTTAATTTTCTGTAGTTTAAAAAGGCATTTTAAGGCCTTTAAACGCTTCTAACGCCTAAAAAACGCATTTTAATTTTCTGTAGTTTAAAAAGGCATTTTAAGGCCTTTAAACGCTTCTAACGCCTAAAAAACGCATTTTAATTTTCTGTAGTTTAAAAAGGCATTTTAAGGCCTTTAAACGCTTCTAACGCCTAAAAAACGCATTTTAATTTTCTGTAGTTTAAAAAGGCATTTTAAGGCCTTTAAACGCTTCTAACGCCTAAAAAACGCATTTTAATTTTCTGTGGTCTAAAAAGGCATTTTAAGGCCTTTAAACGCTTCTAACGCCTAAAAAACGCATTTTAATTTTCTAAAAACGCATTTTAATTTTCTGTGGTCTAAAAATGCATTTTAAGGCCTTTAAACGCTTCTAACGCCTAAAAAACGCAATTTAATTTTCTGT
>NW_026887313.1:0-11414 GCF_032173495.1 Musca vetustissima
AGATAAACTCCCTTCTTCCGTACTTCTTCTAACTCTCTCTTTGTGGATTTTTTTAATAGCATGCGAAATTTAGTGAACAACAAATATCCCAGCATGAATTCCGATTTACCAGACAACACAAAAAAATCTCACGAAGTTAAGCCCGTGGCAACAAGTTCTGGGCCACATGTGGTGCTTTCAAATTTAGCAACAGAGGGAGGGGAGATAAATTAAAGGAAAAAGAATAAATCTTAGGAACGATAGGACGATCATTGAGCAACGTGTGTCAAAAGATCATCGACATCATCATCACCACCCCACCCCTAAACATCATTATCTCGACGATTATAATCATAATGAACAATTCAATGTCAAGTGGTAAACATTTTGAAAACCCTCTAAAAATATAAATCTTTCAAATGATGAATATCATCGTTACGATGACAAGGGATTTTTGTCAGCCAGCCAGCCAGTCAGTCGACAGTCATCCAGACAAAGGGGGAGGAAACAACTGATATTACCCCCGAGAACAGTTAACTATTGTTGTTGTTGCGGCTTTATGTCACTCATAATCGTTTATGATACATTTGTCCTGTCATCAGGACAATGGAAAATTAAAATTATGCATTCCTTACGTTAGTTCAACAATTCATATGCAGGGCAACACTTTAAAAACACGGTGACACCCTTGATGATGATTCCGACAAGAACTGCGACTCAATGAGTGCTGTCACTCTGGGAGAAGGGGGTGTAACGAATCCACCTACAGTTAAATTGTCGCATAAAAATTGTTATAGAATTATACGAGGGTATAAAAATATAGAAAAAAAGGATTTACAAATTCGTTTTTGGGCACAGCGAAATGTCAAAGGCATTTGGCGAGGGGAGGGTTGTCCTTCGAAATTTCAATATTTAAAAAATTATTATGGGAAAATTTGTTCAAAAACACGCCTGGTGGGATGCCAGAACACACTCCATGGGGTGGATCTGAAGAAAAGGGTAATTAATGTTGCTATTTTCAGTTGTTGGGTTTGGGAATATTTTTATTTTCCCGGGCTGGCTGGCTAACTGATATGTATCATTGTTAGATAATCCCGTGGAAGACTTGGGGATTAAGGTAGAATATTTTAAATATATTTGTATGTAAATACGAATTGTTTTTGAGTGTTGCTGTCAGATTTGAAAAATGTTATCTTGACAGGATCTTGGGTGTGTGGAGAGATCATTTAATGGTGGGCTTCTTTTTAGGCAGGAGGTAGAAGTCTATAAGCCCACATTGAAGGAAGGGGAATATAAAGACGAGGCTGATGAGGCTGAGTGAAGGCATAGAATCTATATAAACCCCAAACGTCTTTATAAAAAGTTGTAGGGAAATGTTGTAGTCGGGGTAAATTCATTACCGACTTCTCGCCCTTTACCTCTTCTATAGAGACCCGTTTAGCTTGTCGACAAAAATTCCTTATAAATCGTCTATAAGGACCTTATTCAGCTCGTCTAAGACTTCCTTCGATTTTCTACAAAAAAAAGCTTTCACCTATTCTGTGCAAACTTCTCACTTCAGTTCTTCTATTGAGACTTACATCAGATCCTCTACAGAGAATCACTTCAGTTCGTCTATTTAGGCTCCATTCAGTTCGTCTATAGAGGCTACCTTTAGGTAAAGAAACTACCTTTAACCTGTCTATTAAAAGTAATATCAGCACTTCTGTTCGTATATAAAGGTACCTTACCCATAAGGTAGCCTAAAAATCGGATTCTCCACAGACCACTTCCACTTCAGTCCAAGGAATTTCACTTAAACTCGTCTAAAACCTTGTTCGTCTTCAAGAATATCCATAATGACTTCCCTTGCCTTGTCCCTAGAGACTTCCTGCCACTAAGTCGCCTTTTTACACCCTGAACTCTTCAGATAATCTATATAGGGGTTTTGACCTTCAACTCGCCTAAATAGGATCCCTGACCTTCAGCATACCTATACCAGCCAGTTTGCCTACAGCCCAATTGTACAGACTACCTAACCTTCAGGTCGTCTAAATAGATTCCTAGGTATTTAGCTCTTCAAACAGACATCCTGATCATCAGATCTTCCTGTAAGACACACTGACCTTTAGCTCAATTTTAGGCAACACCCTAGGCTACCCATTATTGACCACCTTCAGCACCCCTGTTCTCCATCTTTATAGATACCTAATCCTTCTTTTCACTATACCGAGCTCCAGGTCTTCAGTTGATCTAAATAGAGTACCTCAACTTCGGGGTACTAATAAAGACTGCCTTTCTGTCTGCCTTCAGCCTACCTACTTATATTATCTAACTTTCCGATCTTCTAAATAAATTCCCAGCCCATTAGCTTGTTCCTAAGACACCCGGACCTTTACATCGCCTGTAAAAAAAAAACAATCGACTCCCTGACATTCTGTACTCCTATGCCAATTCCATTACCTTCAGCATTCATCTCTTAATAATCTGGCCTTCAACACGTCTAAACCGATTACGTGGTTTACAGAGCGCTTATATCGACTTCGTAACGTTCAGCTTTCATATATCAGTACCCTAGCCACCAACTCGTCTCAATCGATTTACCGAGCCACCAGTTCGCAAACTTGAGCTTTTTGCCATTCAGCAATCTAATATTAACACCCTGACCTTCTACACGTCATTAAGTGTCCTCTAGAACCTCAATATCTACACGCTGGTCTTCAGCTCCTCTACATCGAATTCCCGGCTTTTAGCTCGCTTCTATCGACTTTCAGGGCTTTAGCTCTTCTATATTGACCTTCAGCTCTCATATATGGACTTTATGAGGCCTATATGTACTTCATGACATTTTGCTGTCCTCTATTGCATGAAGACGTCTATATCGATTCCCAGATTCGAGACCTTTAAATCGCTTTTATCAATTTCTGTCGCATATACACCGCTCCCTGGACAGCATCTCCTTAATATAACATTACAGGCCTTCAGCTCGTCTATATCCACTTCGAGCCCAGCAGCTCCCTTCTATCGACTTTAAGGCTTTATCAGACCTATATCGTCTTCATGACGTATTGATGGCTTATATTGACTACCTGGCCTATAGCACGCCTATATGGTCTTCATTTCTCCTATATCGATCACCTGGTCTTCAATTTTCCTAAACCGATCTCCTGGCCTTCACATTGCCTATATCGTCTCCCCTGGACATCAGTTCCTTTATATCTTCAGCTTACTTCAGCTCTGCTATCTCCGGCTCACGATTTTTATCGGGCCTCTATTGACTTCATGACCCTTGGATGGTTTATATAGACTTATTGACCTTTAGTTTCCTGGTCTTCACTTTCTTTAGGCTGTAGCTCAGCTATATCGACTCAGCATTGATAGACTACCTGGCCTATATCCACATACCGGTAGCTCGCCTAAATCGATTTCTAGGCCTTTTGGTCTTCCATATGAAAACCCTTCTCTCGTCTTCAGCTCGCTTATATAAACTCTCTGGGCTTCAGCTACTAATATTAATATCCAGGCCTTCAGTTCGACTTCCTGCCTATATGCTCCCTTCTCCTTCTGGACTCCTTACTTGTATGGATGGCCTATGAGAACTTCTCTAGCATTATCTCTTTAAAAGACTTCTTGTCCTTCGTTTATAAATTATTTTATATTTCCTTTCTTCCTCCTCTGTTTTCAGTATGGATAATTTACATGATGTCACCTTTTTCCCCTTCGAAGCTCCCGAAGATGCTCTACGTGGCTTGCTGACGCGATGGAATCTCCTGCATTTGTTCGACAACCTAAAAAGTAAGTAACGTCAAATTTAAAACCCCATATCAAAAATTCTCTAATAATTCCTATCTCCCCCTCCCTTTACAGATGAAAATATGACTGTCGATGTTTTGAAAATTCTGAACACCGAAGAACTTAAAGAACTCACACAATCCTGGAAAATGGGTGATCGAGTCCTGTTCAATTATCATTTTGAAAAATGGCGTGAAGAAATCAATCTACCAATCAGCGTACGAAAAACCAACAATAGCCCCCTGCCAGAACAACTAACAAGTTCCATGATCAGTCATGAAAATCCGGACTTCTTAACTATACACATGCCTTCGTCTTTGAATAATTTAACACCGCACTCTACAGGATCTGCATCGCCCAGTAATCGATCGCTGCACTCTGTTGATATCTCCCCCGAGACAATGGAGAAGCAAAAAATCACTGTTGCCGAAATCCTCTCCAGTCATCGTAATGGTCATCGCATTATGGAGGCCTATAAGAAACATAAGCGGTTGAATGAGGAGCAGCGTAATCTCATTATTACCATGATTGGTAGTTACTTCGATCAGCGTAGCTATCACATGTCACTGCAGACCAGTTATCGTTTGGAAAAGGAAATCCTGGCAATGTTTCCCACAGAGAAAGTGGAATTTTATCGCACCGAAAGGAGAGGGAGAATATATACGAAATATCAAAATATCAAGAAATCAACGCGAGTGTTTTCGGATGATGAGAGTGGAGAGGGTGGTGGTTTGGGTCCAAAATCACCAAAAATCCAAAAAGTTGGTAAGTAATTAAAAGGTAGGTTGGCAGGAGAAGAAAATTTAACTTTTCAAGATTTGTTTCCACATCGAAGGGATTTTTAAGGAATATTTTGGTCCCATAGAAATTATGGTCCTTATAATAGGTCCCAAAAGTCTAGACCTTCGAAGCCTTAAAGGTCCTTTCAATTGTACATTTTATTCAAAATTCTTAAAGAATCATCTAATTTTCCTGTGTTATTTTATCCTTCTCTCCCCTCTCTTCCTCTTTGTTTTGTGTGTGTCTGGTGCAGTACCTGAACAAGATGCCTCTGCCTGGGTCCATACCCTGAAATATGCCAATCTCACCTCTGTAGAATTCGACATAACCTGGCAGGCCTGCAGTAATTATCGCATCAATCAAATTTTCAATGAATGCCAAAATATCACTGATATCCTGACAAAGTGGCCGCAGTATCTGAGACCGGAGGGTTATAAATTGGTAAGTATGGGCAATTTTGAATCGAATATCGAATTTTTGACTTCTTTTTCGTAAATCTGTAAATATGTATAAAGATCCTTCGGTTATCAGGTTGCTGAAATAAAACACTTGAATTTCAGCTGGTTTCCATAGCCACTTCAGGCTTTCAGCTCCCTTAAGAAAGTCCCCGATTTAGAGACGAGCCTTATCCGAACTATATAAAATTGTTGATTTCCATTTCGCTTATATAGATACTGTGGCCTTATGATTGCATTAAAGCTAAAAGCTACCTAGTCCCCAGATGTTCTACAAAATACTTTCTGGCATATACCTCCACTATGAAAAATTCCCCGCATATCAGTTCCTTAAAGACGAAACTATGGTCATCAAGCCTTCTATGGCCTTCAGCTCCACCATGAGCTTTTGACTGTCTGAAGCCTCCTTGTCATCTTTGAAAGACTCTTCATATACTCCAGAACGACGCCTATGCCTTCGACTTCTACATAAAAGACTGCTTGTACCGGATATCAGCTCCTCTATGAATAATTGCCTTACCTTCAGCTCCCATATTGAAGGTTAGTTTGCCTTGCGATCCTCTAGAAAAACCTGCTTGGTCTTTAGCTTCCACATTAAATTCTCATAGGTCTCTTAGGTCCTCTAGTAAATACTCTGCAAAATTCAGTATATATATAAAAGGCCCTGGGACTTTTGCTTGACTTCAAAAGACACCATTTGGATTCTGTATTGAAAATTCTCAAGACTACAGCTCCACTGCCAAAGCCTACATAGACCTCGGAAAATTTTCCATACCTTCTTCCTGGCTTCCAGGTCGTCTTTGAAAAGTCTGTTTGACAAGTGCATTAGTTTACCTTGAGATCCTCTATGAAAAATCTATTTGCCCTTCAGATTCCATATTCTGAACTTCAGCTCCTGTATGAAATAATATGTGGCATTCACCTCATATATAAAAACCCCAGGTGTTCAGATTGACTTCGAAATTATCTTGAACTTTAGCTTTTCCATTGAAAACTTTCGTTGCCTTGAGATCCTCTATGAAAAATCAATATGACCTTCAGCTTACAATTTAATGGGTCTTCAGATTCTCTATGTAATACTCTATGAAATTCAATTCAGATTGCCTTCGAAAAACTCCGTGAATTTTAGCCTATCTAATGAAGACCCTCAGGCCTTCAGCTCGCCTACCAAAGGTTGCGTGGACCTAAGAAAATCTGCCTTACCTTCAAATCCTCTATAAATGACTCCTTGACCTTCAGTTGTTGTAAGATAGTATCTGCAGCTTGCAGGTCATCTTTGAAATACTGGTATGGTCTTCAGATACTCCTATCATGAAAGGCCCTGGGCCTTCGACCCCTCTAAGATGTACTGTCTGTCTGGGTATAACCTGCTCTAGTTAACCTTCTGCTTCCCTATGAAAGACTTGTTTGCCTTGAGATCCTATATTAAAACCCTACCTGACCTTCAGCTTCAAAATTATGAATTATTGAGACTTTCGCTCCTATATAAAATTCTCTGCGATATTCAGATCATGAAAGATTCAATGCCTTCAGCCTGGCTTCGAAAGACTCCTGCTATTTAGCTTATCTATTGAATCCGCTCATTCCTCATATACTCTAGGAAAGACTCACTAGCCTCCAGATCATCATTGAAGGACCTAATGACCTTCGGCTCCCCATGAGAGACTCCTGGACCATCGATATCTCTATAAAGTCTGTATGTGCTGGACATCAGCCACTATTTCAAAGACTACCTGACCTTCATCTCCCATATGAAAAATTTCCTTGTCATCCACATTAAGAACTCCTGGGCCTTCAGATCCTCTATAAAATACTCGGTGTCCTTCAGCTTGCCGACTATTCTTTAACTTCTTTATTGAAACTCTGAGGCCTTCAGCTGCCCTATAAAAGGCTTCATAAATCGCAGCTCGCTGACGAATGACTACCTGGCCTAAAGCTACTTCATTAAAGACCCATATACCTTGAACTTGCCTACGGTGGAATACCACGCCTGGCTCCTTTTGGTCTTCTATTTTCTCATATCAATCCTGGCCACCAGCTCGCCTATATCTATTCCCTGGTCCGTAATTCGATTGAATCGACCTCCAGGTCTATATCTGCGCTATATATATTCCCTGGTTAGCTCGTCTATATGGACTTTCTGGTCATCAGCAACGATATATAAATTCCCAAGCTTCCACCTCTCCTATGATGACTTCCAGGTATTTATTTATTCGTGTTTGGACTCAATGGCCTCTTGCGGGTTAAAAAAACTCGCCTACCGGCCTTCTGATCATCAAAGGCTCCATGAACCTCAGCTCGCAGACTTCCTGGTAAAAACTCCTCCAGACCTTCAGCTTGCCTATGAAGGAGTACCTAGCCTTTAGCTCCTCTATAACATACCAAAGGATTTTTACTCACCTATTAAAGACCCTCGGTATATAGATCTGCTATTAAAAACATGAGTCTTGAGACTTACAAAAGGAACTGTCGGCATTCATATTTCCTACGACAGACTCACAGGTCTTTAGCTCAATGGTCTCCAGCTTGCCTATAAAAAAAATCCCTGGCCTCAACTAAAGAATCCCAGCTTGCCTTCGAAAGACTTTCTACTCTTCTGTTCGCTCTCTTAGTGGAATCCTCACTCTAAAATTCTTCTATATAAATGTGTAGACCAAATCAATGCTTTTGCTAAGCATCGCCTTTATAGCTAGCCGATAGAGGCTACCTTCAGCTAGCGTATAGAGGCAACCATCAGATCGCCTATAAATGCTTCCTTCTGCTCGCCTATAAAGACTGCCTCCACTTATAAAGACTTCCTTAACATCGCCTAAAGAAGATCCCCTGAGCTCGCCTATAAAGGCTACCTTCAGCTTGCCCTGAACGATTCTCATTAGCTCGTCCTATAGAGACTCCCTTCAGCTCGTCTATAGAGACTGCCTTCAACAAGCCTATAGAGGTTCCATTCAGCTCGGCTATAGAGGCTTCCTTCAGCTCGCCTAGTCTAATTTTTTTCTATTTTTGTTATCTTTTTTCCAGATCGACAAGGATTTCAATGAGCTATTCAAAAACTATGACAGCTTTACCAACTGGGATGGTAAAATGCAAAAACTTTGTAGATTTTTAAAGAAACTGAAAAATGTGCGGGATGCCTCGAATAAAAGGATATTGGAGTCTATATTAGATAAACACTCTACAGAAGGTGAGATAAATACCCAAAATGTTTAAAATAATATAAAAATATTTATTAAAACATTTAAATAATATTATTTATAAAAATCTCCCCCTCCTCCTTTCAGATCCCGATGTTTTTGCGCTGAAAACCTTGTGGTGCCTGCATTCCTATCTCCATCCCACCTCACGATTTGTTCGACGCGATGCCAATGGCAACAAGAATATACAACGTTTTACGGTTAAAGACTCGCAAGAATCTTTTCTATATGTTGATCTGACAATACAGGGTCTGGAGAAACATATTGAGTCGTTGGTGCAACGCGGTGAAAGTATACAACCCTTTATATTGGCCGTAGGAGATTCAAGATTTTCCACAATTGAACAGTGTTTTGTTTATTTGGATGGGAATTTAATAGCTTTTGATAATTTCTTGAAAGCTTTGGATATCTGCTTTAAATCGTTTCATTTGTTTAATTTACAATATCCCAAGGCATCGGATCCATTTTGGACTTTTGTTGAGGCATATTTTTATGATATCGATACAGGTTCAAAGAAGAGTTATAAAATTAATACTCTGCTGCAGGAGTTGAGGGATTAAGGCAGAAAGAGAGGGATGGAAGATGCAATTGTAAATATATTTGTGTGTATATATGTATGTAAATAATTAAAATTAAAATATTGTATATAAATTATTTTGAAAAAATATTGATTTAGAATTTTGAAAATATATTTTTGTAAATATTAAAAAAAAAATAAAAATAAAAAATTTAACAAAAATAAAATAAAATAGTCTTTTATTGAAGGACGATCGGAAATGACTTTTTATAGACCATCTGAAGGGAGACTCTATAGCCTAGCTGAGCGCCTTTTTTAAGGACCTACAGAAGGCGTGGCGTTTTTTAATGAAGATTTTTAAGGACCTACAGAAGGCGTGGATTTTTTAATGAAGATTTTTAAGGACCCACAGATGATTTTTAAGGACCTACAGAAGGCGTGCATTTTTATAATGAAGGTTTTTAAGGACCTACAGAAGGCGTGGCGTTTTTTAATGAAGATTTTTAAGGACCTACAGAAGGCGTGGATTTTTTAATGAAGATTTTTAAGGACCTACAGAAGGCGTGGATTTTTTAATGAAGATTTTTAAGGACCTACAATGATTTTTTAATGAAGATTTTTAAGGACCTACAGAAGGCGTGGATTTTTTAATGAAGATTTTTAAGGACCTACAGAAGGCGTGGATTTTTTAATGAAGATTTTTAAGGACCTACAGAAGGCGTGGATTTTTATAATGAAGATTTTTAAGGACCTACAGAAGGCGTGGATTTTTTAATGAAGATTTTTAAGGACCTACAGAAGGCGTGGATTTTTTAATGAAGATTTTTAAGGACCTACAGAAGGCGTGGATTTTTTAATGAAGATTTTTAAGGACCTACAGAAGGCGTGGATTTTTTAATGAAGATTTTTAAGGACCTACAGAAGGCGTGGATTTTTTAAGGACCTACAGAAGGCGTGGATTTTTTAATGAAGATTTTTAAGGACCTACAGAAGGCGTGGATTTTTTAATGAAGATTTTTAAGGACCTACAGAAGGCGTGGATTTTTTAATGAAGATTTTTAAGGACCTACAGAAGGCGTGGATTTTTTAATGAAGATTTTTAAGGACCTACAGAAGGCGTGGATTTTTTAATGAAGATTTTTAAGGACCTACAGAAGGCGTGGATTTTTTAATGAAGATTTTTAAGGACCTACAGAAGGCGTGGATTTTTTAATGAAGATTTTTAAGGACCTACAGAAGGCGTGGATTTTTTAATGAAGATTTTTAAGGACCTACAGAAGGCGTGGATTTTTTAATGAAGATTTTTAAGGACCTACAGAAGGCGTGGGAAGATTTTTTACAGAAGGCGTGGATTTTTTTATTAAGATTTTTAAGGACCTACAGAAGGCGTGGATTTTTTAATGAAGATTTTTAAGGACCTACAGAAGGCGTGGATTTTTTAATGAAGATTTTTAAGGACCTACAGAAGGCGTTTCTTCTCTCATTCAACAGAACTTTTCCATTGACTATTTATTTTATTATTATAAATTATAAAAGAGATAACATAATTTATGAGAAAAACCTATCCCTAGCCCTTCAAACCTACCCTTTCCTATCACACCCCGTCCCTAATCCGCAAACACACACAAAATTCCATGTAAACAAGCAAAGCGAAGCATTCAAAAAGAGAACTGAACCGAACTGAACTGAGCTGAACTGAAAGTTATAAATTGATTTCGACAAGCCAATGTGTCATCCATAATAAATGGCTTGACAAAAACAAAAAAAAAAACAAGAAAGTGAAAAGTTTCGTATTTTACACACAGACCCGCATCGAAGATGAAAGTCATAATTTTTCTTTGCAGCTTCTTCTTCCTGTTTTCTGTTCTTTAGTATTCATTCAAGCCAAAGACAATTTAGCATAAGTTATTTCTTTAGTTGTTATCACCAGGACACGAAGAAGAACAACAATAGCAATTTTTTACCGAACCACAAAAAAATGGAACTACAACAACAACAGCCACTACAATGCTGATGATGCTGACACTGCAAGGACAAAGGACTATTTAATAGCAGGAACTGTTTATGATTTATGTAAATTTGTTGGTCCACACATGGCCCCAATGACACAATTTTAGTGTCGAAGGTTAGGGTTCTGATAGCTACCTTTCAGGGTGTCTTCCAAAAGAAAAAAATTAGAGAATAATTTCAGGGTATTTTCCAAAAGAAAAACAATTAGAGAATAATTTTTTCGATGCCTATATAAGGCGTAGATTTTTAAATAATTTATTTCGAGGCCTATATAAGGCGTAGATTTTTTAAATAATTTTTTTCGAGGCCTATATAAGGCGTAGATTTTTTAAATAATTTTTTTCGAGGCCTATATAAGGCGTAGATTTTTAAAATAATAATTTTTCGAGGCCTATATAAGGCGTGGATTTTTTAAATAATTTTTTTCGAGGCCTATATAAGGCGTAGATTTTTTAAATAATTTTTTTCGAGGCCTATATAAGGCGTAGATTTTTTAAATAATTTTTTTCGAGGCCTATATAAGGCGTAGATTTTTTAAATAATTTTTTTCGAGGCCTATATAAGGCGTAGATTTTTTAAATAATTTTTTTTGAGGCCTATATAAGGCGTAGATTTCTTAAATAATTTTTTTCCAGGCCTATATAAGGCGTAGATTTTTTGAATAATTTTTTTCGAGGCCTATATAAGGCGTAGATTTTTTAAATAGTTTTT